>NC_073302.1:223868319-223888319 GCF_027595985.1 Sorex araneus
GGAGTAAGTCCTGAGCACTGCCAGGCATGGACTTCAAGCAAAATTAAATTAATTAAACAAAATAATAAAAATCTCATTTTTCTCTCCAAGAAACAATTTTCCAGATTAATATTCAAGGAAAATAGTTAACCCAGCGAGATGAGCTAGAACTCCAGCAAGATCCTCTCCTACTTGTGCTGACAACACTGAGGTATAATTGCCATTGCTGATCTATTAAATCCTCCAAAAATGAAGCAGAGACAAAAGCTGTGATGGCCACTCCTTTTTCTTGAACACATGGCAGAAACAATTAAATGATGGAATTTTTTACGTTAAATCTAGACTTGACTTAGCACCTCAACTGAAGCTGCTTCAGTGAAGTAGAGTGAAAAGTGGAGTGAACGGAGCCTTTTTCCCACAGGTAGATTAAGGCCTTCTCATCTCCCATTGTCAAATCAGCCTTGAAAATAGGGTATGTTTGTCTTTATAGGAGTTACTAAATTATTTTTATAAGGGTTACTCCAAACTGCCAGCAGTCCAGGCCATGGAAAAGAGACTCTAGTTTATCTTCCACAGATGCTATATTCTTTTTTTAAAATTTTTTATTATTGAATCACTGTGAGGTACAGTTATAAACTTATGAACTTTCGTGTTTGCATTTCAGTCACACAGTGATCATTTACCCATCCTTCCACCAGTGCCCATTCTCCTCCACCAATGATCCCAGATGTTATATTCTTAGAACCTTTCTTCTTCAACATTTTTTCTGTCACACCCAAATGCCTATCACTGTACTTTGTCTGTACCCCTCTTTCTTGTTTTAAGCTAAATTAGCTGATGGTCTCTCAGTATCTGTATTGCAAACCATAATGCCCCAGAATAGAGAGAGAGTAAGAGGGAAATTGTTTATGGAGGCAGGGGGAAGGGGGGGGACGGATATTAGAAACCTTGGTGGTGGAAAATATACATTGGTGGAGAGATGGGTGTTCGATCATTGTATGACTGGAACTCAAACATGAAAGTTTTGCAACTGTATCTCACGGTGATTAGATTAAAAAAATAATAACAATTGTGGAAATTCTAAAAAAAAATAGCCTGAAAAATAAATTAATAAATAAACCCCCACCTAATATGCTGACTTTTTAGCATGGCTCTTCAGGAAACATGGCCTAAATGACTGGAAGAGAGGTGGATGGGGGTTGCAGAATTTTAGACTTCCAAATTAATTCAACAGAGGAGAGGTTTGGAAGTCTGAGGAAAAACTATTCTAAATTCAACAACTATTTTTCAGCCAGCCAGTACCCTGTGTCTTTTCTAGATCTATTTCAGAAAGCCAATTTAATTATCATAGTAATATAACCCATAAAACACCTTTAAAGTCCCGAGAAAAGCTAGGATCATTGAGAGAGTAATAGCTGATTTCTGTGGACCTCTGGGCACAAGCTAACTGAGTTTGTTAAAAATCAAAAAGAAATGTTAAACCCTACATCTGCAGGCACTAACCTGGTCACTTTCAAAAGCTGAATAAATTAGCTACCCAATACCACTTAGAATAAGCAGCTTAATGTTTTCACCAGATCTGAATAGGCCTAGACAACAAGGACTAGATGGGGATAACTGTGTATTTTCATTTCTTTCATGAGCTCTATTTTCTGTGGACAAGTTGTTCCTAAAACTACACACAAAAAGGCTTTAACAGTATGAGTATTTTTGTTTTGTGGTACATTATTATTCACTTTCAATCATGCAACTCAAAAATGACTTACAGGATTACAAGAGCACAGTATAAAGTTTCTAATACAATTCAATGGCTCCTAAGTAAAAACATGAACACCATAAACTGTAGTTATCCTGTGCCATGGCAGCAAACTGTCAGGCCCGATTATGTGAAAATGCAAGAGAACTATTTCGACAAACTCTTCACCAAGTCTTTCTTTTACTCATACAATGAAGGATACTTAAGATCAAAGTAATGACATTAAATCAGTTTTTTGATTATAAAACAAACTTCTCAATTTAGTTCAACATAGCATTCTTATTCTAGTACATGTAATGAGATAAACATTAAAATAGTTATTCCTAGAAAGTAGATCACAGAAGCCACTTGCCAGTCAAATTTCATACATTCTATGCAATTAGAGAAAATTCCTGAGGTAAACATAGTAATGTGATTCAAGAATAAAAAATACTTGAGAAATATATCTCCATCCCCCACTGTAGATTCTGTTTTATTACATAGATCTATACTTACTTGTTCAGAAGAGGTTTATAAGAACTCTGAGATTAACATTGAGTGCATAATTGAGTGCACAAAAATAGCTTGATGAATAATTTCTAAAATATTAGTATATCTCCACAAAAATGGAAAATGCACAGAACTTTATCTTGCTTTCCTTAAAAAGTCTACTACTCTTCTTACTCTCAAAGCAGTTTCACTTTATGAAAAGTGTTAAGGGCTTTATTTTTCCATAAGTTAAATATAATTGAGTATTTTGTCCCTATTTCATAGATTCCATAAAATGCAAAGTTATATAATTCTGCCAGTGTAAAGTCATTGGCAAAGATCAAAGCTTATGAGCTTTGCATTTTTGTATATCTCACATTCTGTTTCATAGTCCAAACACTTTTCATAATGAAAATTTTCCTCAATTAGTGTGTCAAATACTTCTTTTCGTTTGTTTGGGCTTTGGTTTGGAGTCACACCCAGAAGCTCGGGGGTCACTCTTGGAAAGTTCAGGAGACCATATGGAGTGCTGGGAATCCAACCCAGGTTGACCGAGGGCAAGAGTCCTACCCACTGCACCTCTCTTCAGCCTCTTGAATCTTGAAGAGAGAGAAAAAGAGAGAGGGGGAGGAAGAGGAAGAGAGAGAGAGGGGGGAGAGAGGAAGGAAGGAAGGAAGGAAGGAAGGAAGGAAGGAAGGAAGGAAGGAAGGAAGGAAGGAAGGAAGGAAGGAAGGAAGGAAGGAAGGAAGGAAGGAAGGAAGGAAGGAAGGAAGGAAGGAAAGAAGGAAGGAAGGAAGGAAGGGAGGGAGGGAAGGAGGGAGGGAGGGAGAAAAAAGAGAGGGAGAAAGAGAGGAATAAACAGAGGAAAGAAAGAAAGAAAGAAAGAAAGAAAGAAAGAAAGAAAGAAAGAAAGAAAGAAAGAAAGAAAGAAAGAAAGAAAGAAAGAAAGAAAGAAAGAAAGAAAGAAAGAAAGAAAGAAAGAAAGAAAGGAAGAAAGGAAGGAAGGAAGGAAGGAAGGAAGGAAGGAAGGAAGGAAGGAAGGAAGGAAGGAAGGAAGGAAGGAAGAAAGAAAGAAAGAAAGAAAGAAAGAAAGAAAGAAAGAAAGAAAGAAAGAAAGAAAGAAAGAAAGAAAGAAAGAAAGAAAGAAAGAAAGAAAGAAAGAAAGAAAGAAAGAAAATGAGAAAAATAGAAAAAGAGAGAGAGAAAAGAAGTTTTTTGTTTAGGTTTGTTTTTGAGTTTTTTTTGGAACACTTCCCTTTTCCTGACCATTACAGTGAGGAAGTGCAATGTAATCAGAATTTGTATGAGTTTATTTTACATAATCCTTAATGAAATATTCTCCTGACTTCAAGATTTTGGGGTTAAAAAGGCAGAATCCCCAGTAATCAAGTGAACAGTGTTATTTTTAATTCTGTGTAGAAATTATTGAAAATGTACTTCAGGAAGCTGTATGATTATATGACTTTTAAACTGGTGTCCAGGCAGAAATGCACCATCTAAAACTATTTCTCATAGATTTCTACCTTGTTCTAAAAAGAAAGAGATAAACATAAAATCCCTCCCCAGAAGTCCCCACAGACTGTGGAAAGATTGGGGGAAAAGATTTCTCTGGGGTTTCAAAAGAAAACCATTGGAACAAAAAATAGCAATGCAAAAATTATACATATATAATGGTCGATAATTAAGAAAAGAGATATTCAATCTTGTTTAAACTACATACAAGCAATGCAAATAAAGCATGTACAAAAACTTTCCTTTTAGAAAGGCAGTTTCTGAAAAACTGAACATAATGAGGGTGTAGGGAAGAGTATGTGGAAAGATATTCTGCTGTGTATTGTTAATGATTGTCCAAGCAGCACCTCTTACACGTAAGTTCGGCACTCAGGTTTGCTCTTCAAGCTTCCTTCTCCCTTGAACATATATCTTGCTTGTCTCTGTCTCTGCTTTTGAAAATTTTCGTTCTGGAAAAACAGCGTGTTTTCTGTTGACATGCAATTCCTTTCTCTTCTCTCATGTCTTTCTAAATAAATTTCATCCAATAAAAATTACCTTGCTTCACTAAGAAAATTAATTCAGTTCATCACTGTCAAACCGTTATATACTTCTACCTTTTTTTTTTTTTTTTGCTTTTTGGGTCACACCTAGTGATGCACAGGGGATCATATGGGATACTGGGAATCAAACCTGGGTCGGCCACATGCAAGGCAAATGCCCTACCCGCTGTGCTATTGCTCCAGCCCCTACTTCTACCTTTTAATCAACAGGCCCACTTCTAAAAAGTTTCCTTAAACAAATTATTTTACAAAAAAGATGAAAAAGATATTTGCTGGAATACAATTACCATTTGTGAAAAAATTATGCCCACTAATCAATAATTTCTAACGTTCATTAATCAATAAATGGTTGCTTACTTATTCTACTCATCAACTTTTGGTTGAAAATAAACTGTGTGCAAAGCAGTAATCTATATATAATGTATATAATCCATCAATTGAAATTTTTATATAGGTCTACAGATATTCTCATAACTAAAGCTGTATATGTATGCACTTTTACTTGTGTAAAACTGCATACATATTTACCTGGATATACACATTGAGAGACAGCAGTAAAGATAATCACTAGTAACCGTGATTATCTCAAAATTTTTGTGGTTCCTTTTTCTAATTTTCTATAATATTTGAATATTTTTACAATATTTAACACTTATAATCTAAAATATTAGAGTATATTCATTTTGAAGGGATAAAAATAATTGGCATAACTTAATTATATTAATATGCAGAAGAAAATACCACTACAAAAGTAAATAATTCCAGAAATCCAGCTGCAGTTCTAAGAAATAAGATACTGCAGCAGATGTTTGTCCACAGGTTGAAGAAAATATAGATGAGCACAACAGCTCTGCAGGACTCGAACTCCCAATGCAGCTGAGTGTACTCCACTAAACAAGAAATGTAGGCCAGCAATATCCCTAAAGGCCATAAAGCCTAAAAACTAACAATAATAAACAAATCCTACACAGTGTTTTTCTATAATTTGAATGTTATTTGTATTGAAACACTGGTCCTTTAACAGTTTATAACATTACTCTTTAATTCTCTTTTCTTTTAAAAATGATTTCTCATGAGCCCTTCATAGCCCTTCAAGAGATAGCCCTTCCTACAAGAAAATCTTCAAGCTGAGTAGGTAGGAAATGTGTATCTTTGTTAAAAGCCTATGAAATCCTAAACTATACCTGACTTAGAATTATTTTAGTATCAAGTGCCTCTCACCAGGACAACTGCAATCCAAAATAATTCATTTTTTTCTGTCCTGATAAATAGAATCATCTGGATGTGCATCATAAACATTTAGAAACTATAACACATAATGATATATCAGAACACAAGCTAGACATTTTCCCATGATTTTTTAATCAAGTATATGAATAGTTGGAAAACATAAAAAGAAGACCAAAACATATTCAATCTTTTAACTGTTAGATATAAATATTCAGAGATTTCTGGTGTTAAATATATGGATAATTTACTTACAAACTGGGTTTCTATTGTGACATGTATACTAAGTATTCAACTTTTAACTTTTCTTTAGTTTTTGTTGCACTGTTTTCACTCTGGTACTTTACATTTTGAATCTTGTCCTATGACTCATGTAACATAAAACATCAGCTTTCTGAAATCTGGTTTCACAGTTTTACCATAAACATTAAAAATAAAACTTAAAAGACATTTGGTTCAGTCAAACAAATAACTACTGTAGTCTGGTGTCTTTTATTGGGCTAACTTTAAGTTTTGAACAGCAAACTTTGTTAACCACATAGAAATCTTAAGAACAAGTGTGTGTGTGTGTGTCTGTATCTGTGTGTCTGTGCATCTGTATGTGACCATGTATCAAACTCTATAACAAATATGTATGTGAAACACATCAAATGCAGCTTTTGAAATCAGAATAAACTGCCAAGAGATTTTTTAAAACTGAAAAATATATTCTATAATGATCTTCCAGATTAGAGAGAGGATACGTACAGACTAAACGCACATTCCAGGCTGCTGAAATATTTTACAGTTTAGTTGCAACCTGTTAGTTAATAGGAAACAGAAGTTGTCTTCAGTTTTTCACCCTCACTTCCCCATTTGTTGTGTTTTTTAAATGAAAAAGCTAACCTCAAGTAGCCTGCTGCTGTTCTTGAGAATAAATCAGGTTTTATGAACCTGAATATCTTGCAAAGAAAGCACAGGGAACTCTTAAGAATATCTTGCTGACTCATTAATGTTTTTGACATTTATCATGTTAATATGAATGAGTCTGATTATCCCCATTGCAGAAAGCAAAAGCAAAAGTTAGGATTTCTGGGCTTTATATTAACAGTTCAAAGCTAGACAGTGGAGTGAGAGATTGAACTCAAGTCCCCTCTTAACCTGCCAAAGCACGTCCTCACTGCTGTTGCTTTTTTATAAATCTTCATGAATGGAGCATTAAAGAAAATAACTAAAAGAAAGAATACACCATATTCAGCTGCACAGTAAAACATTACTTTCATTTTCTTTAATGACATTTTGTAGAATGATGTCAGAAGCGAAGCTTAAAGCAGTTTTTTTTCTCAGATGACTTCAGATAGTTGAGAGAAGTCTCAATGCTAAAATTTTCAGCAGTATGATCTTTCATCTTGACTCTTCAGGAACAAAGGATTTAGATCTGCTTTGGTAAGTATGCATATGCATATTTTCATGATCAGCTGTCAGCTCTGACTCAAATTCTTCTTGGGGTTCTACTGCAATTAATCAAACCTGAAGCAACATAATATTATATTAGTCATAATTCAAAGTTTTAGTATTTAAAAACATATTGTCAAACATCTTAGGTTGTGCCTCCACAATGAACTAAACTAAAATATAGAGAAAATTTCCATTCAGTTTTCCATTTAGTTTAGTTCACAATGAACTAAACTAAAATATAGAGAAAATTTCCATTCAGAAAAAAAATGCCCTTGTTTATTTAACAGAAGCAACATACTGAGTTGTTTTTGTTAACACGGCTTTAGTAAAATATTTTGGTAATGTTTACAATAATATATTTTTACTGTAATGACAATACAATTTGGGGATTATTAACAATGGTAGAAAAATGTATTCACTGTACTGAACTAAGTATTTCTCCAAGATTCCACCCAAGTCTAAATTTTTACAATCCTAATTCCAAGATTCCACCCAAGTCTAAATTTTTACAATCCGAATTAGTTTATTAGCACAGTGTTACAGTGCTAATAATTAGTTTATTAGTATGAGCCAAATGGAACATTTCTTCAGTAACATAAAGATACTTCTCAAAATCTTAAAGGAAAAAGCTGTTTGCATTAACACATAGATATTATATTAGCACTGTAGTAGTAGCACTGTCGTCCCATTGTTCACTGATTTGCTCGAGCGGGCACCAGTAACGTCTCCATTGTGAGATTTGTTGTTACTGTTTTTGGCATATCCAATACTCCACGGGTAGCTTGCCAGGCTCTGCCATGTGGGCAGGATACTCTCGATAGCTTACCCGACTCTCCGAGAGGGATGGAGGTATTGAACCCAGGTTGGCCGTATGCAAGACAAACGCCCTACCCGCTGTGCTATCGCTCCAGTCCAAATATAATCTGAAGATATTATACTACTGAGAGAAAAAGTGTCTGAAACCTAAAAATAGGAGGAAAATTATAAAGAGTCTTCATACCTCATAGACTACACCTTGATTCACAGAGTCTTTGAAAGAGACCTCCTTCCCATCTTCTCCCTAAGCTCACTTTGAGAAAAGTCTTCCTTATGTCCAATCTCATCCCCTACCCCTTGCTGAAGTTAAAGACCATTTCCTTTCTTTCCAGCAGCAAAGAGAACAGCTGGTCACCAGTCTCCATATAATAACCCTTCATATATTGAAAGGTTTTCTTAAGCCACACACCAGTTTTCTTTTCCAGGCTGAATAATCCTAGCATTAAAAGTACTAATTTTTTCAGCTTTTAACTGTGTTTTTTCTTTTTCCTTTCAATTTTCATCCTGCTCTAATTTATATAATAACTGTGGACTACTGAAAATGAAATCTGAGAGGCTGAGGTATTAAAGTAGACTGGAGGGACGAGGTGGGGTGAGGATTGAGACTTGCTTGATAATAAGATCTAGGGATGGCAAGATGGGAAGACAGAGAAAGTTGGACAAAATATACTGGAATTTAATTCATAAAGCCAAGATAGTCTTGGAATGTAAGTCTTAATTGGTGTATTTTAAAGCTAGCATTGGAAAACATTACATTCAGCTGCAAGTTTCAGTGAATGTTTTGCCCAAAATTTGGAAATCCTGCTGTCCAAGCCACCCTCCGGTAATACTTTAGACTGCAATAAAATAGCTTGAAACTATAATAACAGGCTCTGAAGAATGCAAATCTCCACTAACTCATCAGCTAATAAATGCTGGATGCAACTATTAAAATCACACACCAAGACACATGGTTTGACTCTATCCCAATCTTTCATGTCTGAGACAAACATATTTGTCCTCAGATGGTCAATTGTGCCTTCCAGTTTCAATACAAATTCCAAGTGGCAGAAAGTCCTAAAAACATTAAAATATTTCTTAGAACACTACGGGTTACTATACATTGAAGAATTCTCAAGGGTTTTTCAATTTATATTAAATAAGAATTTTGATGCAACATAATATGTTACTTATGCCAATTTTGACAAAATAGGGTTTCTTACAAGTTTTTTCTCAAATATTACATTTCTGCTTTAGAATTTTTTTCTTAATAAATAATCTTTTTTAAAATGGGGGGTGGACTTCTCTTCAATATAGTACTGGAAGTACTTGCAATAGCTGTTAGACAAGAAAAAGAGATCAAGGGCATCCAGATAGGAAAGGAAGAAATCAAACTCTCACTATTTGCAGATGATATGATACTATATCTAGAGGAGCCCAAAGCCTCTACTAAGAAACTCTTAGAAACAATAGACTTATACAGTAAAGTTGCAGGCTACAAAATCAATACGCAAAAATCCATGGCTTTCCTATATACAAACAATGAGGCAGAGGAAAGGGACACGAAAAAAGCAATCCCATTCACAATCGTGCCCCAGAAAATCAAGTACCTCGGAATCAGCTTAACCAAGGATGTAAAAGACCTCTACAAAGAAAACTATAAAACGCTACTCCATGAAATAAAAGAAGACATGAGAAAATGGAAACATATACCTTGCTCATGGATAGGGAGAATCAATATTGTCAAAATGACAATACTCCCCAAAGCATTATACAGATTCAACGTGATCCCTATAAGTATACCCATGCCATTCTTCAAAGAAATGGATCAAGCAATCCTAAAATTCATATGGAACAACAAACGCCCACGGATAGCTAAAACAATTATTGGGAAAAAGATGATGGGAGGCATCACCCTCCCCAACCTCAAACTCTACTACAAAGCAGTAACAATTAAAACAGCATGGTACTGGAACAAAGGCAGAGCCGTAGACCAATGGAACAGGGTGGAATATCCCTACACACAACCCCAAATGTATGATCATCTAATCTTTGATAAGGGAGCAAGAGATGTGAAGTGGAACAAGCAAAGTCTCTTCAACAAATGGTGCTGGAACAACTGGACAACTACATGCAAAAAAATGGGCTTAGACCTTGACCTGACACCATGCACAAAAGTCAGATCAAAATGGATTAAAGACCTCAACATTCGACCACAAACCATAAGGTACATTGAAGACAAGGTCGGCAAAACCCTCCACGATATTGAAGATAAAGGTATCTTCAAAGGTGACACAGAACTAAGCAATCTAGTAAAAACAGAGATCAACAAATGGGACTACATTAAACTAAAAAGCTTCTGCACTGCAAAAGATACAGTGGCCAGAATCCAAAGACTATCCACAGAATGGGAAAGGATATTTACACAATACCCATCAGATAAGGGGTTGATATCAATGGTATATAAAGCATTGGTTGAACTCTACAAGAAGAAAACATCCAACCCCATCAAAAAATGGGGCAAAGAAATGAACAGAAACTTTACCAAGGAAGAAATACGAATGGCCAAAAGGCACATGAAAAAGTGCTCTACATCACTAATCATCAGAGAGATGCAGATCAAAACAACCACGAGATACCACCTCACACCACAGAGACTAGCACACATCCAAAAGAACAAAAGCAACCGCTGTTGGAGAGGATGTGGGGAGAAAGGGACCCTTCTACACTGCTGGTGGGAATGCCGACTGGTTCAGCCCTTCTGGAAAACAATATGGACGACTCTCAAAAAATTAGAGGTTGAGCTCCCATTTGACCCAGCAATACCACTGCTGGGAATATATCCCAGAGAGGCAAAAAAGTATAATCGAAACAACATCTGCACATGTATGTTCATCGCAGCACTATTTACAATAGCCAGAATCTGGAAAAAACCCGAATGCCCTAGAACGGATGACTGGCTGAGGAAACTTTGGTACATCTATACAATGGAATACTATGCAGCTGTCAGAAAAAAGGAGGTCACGAATTTTGTAGTTAAGTGGATGGGCATGAAAAGTTTCATGCTGAGTGAAATGAGTCAGAAAGAGAGAGACAGACATAGAAAGATTGCACTCATCTAGGGTATATAGAATAACAGAGTGGGAGACTAACACCCAAGAATTGTAGAAATAAGTACTAGGAGGTTGACTCCATGGTTTGGAGGCTGGCCTCACATTCTGGGGAAAGGGCAACTCAGAGAAGGGATCACCAACTATAATGTAGTCGAAGGCCATATGGGGGAAGGGAGTTGCGGGCTGAATGAGGGCTAGAGACTGAGCACAGTGGCCACTCAACACCTTTATTGCAAATCACAACAGCTAATTAGAGAGAGAGAACAGAAGGGAATGCCCTGCCACAGTGGCAGGGTGGGGTGGGGGGAGATGGGATCGGGGAGGGTGGGAGGGATGCTGGGTTTACTGGTGGTGGAGAATGGGCACTGGTGAAGGGATGGGTTCCCGAACTTTGTATGAGGGAAGCATAAGCACAAAAGTGTATAAATCTGTAAATGTGCCCTCAGGGTGATTCACGAATTAAAAATAAATTAATTAATTAAATAAAAAAAAATAAAAATAAAATGGGGGGTGGGAATGAACAGGAATTTTCTCAAAGAAGAAATCCGAATGACTAAAAGACACATGAAAAAATGCTCTACATCACTAGTCATCAAGGAGATGCAGATTAAAACAACAATGAAATATCATTTCATGCCACAGAGACTGTCCCACATCCAAAAGAACAAAAGCAACCAGTGTTGGCGCAGATGCGGGGAGAAAGGGATTCTCCTTCACTGCTGGTGGGAATGCCGACTAGCTCAGCCCTTTTGGAAAACAATATGGATGATTCTCAAAAAATTAGAAATTGAGCTCCCATTTGACCCAGCAATACAACTCCTAGGAATTGTAAAATTCCGGAGAGGCAAAAAGGTGTAGTAGAAATGACATCTGCATTTCTATGTTCATTGCAGCATTGTTTATAATAGCCAAAATCTGGAAAACACCAAAGTGCCCCCAAACAGATGACTGATTAAAGAAACTTTGGTATATCTACACAATGGAATACTATGCAGCTGTTAGAAAAGATGAAGTCATGAAATTTGCATAGAAGTGGATCAACATGGAAAGTATCATGTTAAGTGAAATGAGTCAGAAAGAGAGAGACTGACATAGAAAGATCGCACTCATCTGTGGAATATAAAATAATAGAGTGGGAGACTAACACCCAAGAATAGTAGAGATAAGAACCAGGAGGTCTGCCCCACAGCCTGGAAACTGGCCTCACATGCTGGGGAGAAAGGCAGCTCAGATAGAGAAGGGAACACCAAGTAGAGGATGTTGGGAGGACCCATTTGGATTGAAAGATGCGAGTTGAAAGTAGACTATAGACCGAACATGATGGCCACTCAACACCTCTATTGCAAACTACAACACCCAAAAGGATTGAGAACAAAAGGGAATGCCCTGCCGCAGAGGCAGGGTGGGGTAATGGGATGGGAAGAAGGTGGTGAGAGAGATACTGGGATGAAGGAGAATGGGCACTGGTGGAGGGATAGGTAAATGATCACTGTATGAGTGAAATGCAAACACAAAAGTTCATAAGTTTGTAACTGTACCTCACAATGATTCACTAATAAAAAAAATAATAATTTCTTTTTTGGTGTCTGCTTCTGCCTGCCACGCAGCCATTGGGATTTGTGACAGCCACTGCCAATTAAAAATCCTCCAATCCAACTATACTAACAGGACCTGGGAACCTGCCCCTTCTGACCTGCTGGGAAGAAATCAATCCCAGTCCCAAGACACACACACACACTCAGTACCAAGCAGATACATACTGCTGTACTTCACCCATTTCACACATTCTGAGGCAGAGGAAACTATAGGGTCTTAATTCAGTGCCAGAATACCTCCATGTAAGTCCTGACAACAAAAGGAAATGAGAAAGAAAAGAAAGAAATTGAGGGAGGAGGAAGAGGCAGATGGGACAAGGGTAGAGGTATGGGGCCTTGGGCACATTGGTGGTATAGAGGTGGTACAGAGATCACTGTATCACTGTCATCCTGTTATGCATTGATTTGTTCAAGCAGGCACCAGTAACGTCTCTATTCATCCCTGTCATGTCTTTTAGGGTCAGGGGAATGAGGCCCATTATCGTTACTGTTTTTGGCATATCGAATACCTAATACTCCACAAGTAGCTTGCCAGGCTCTGCCATGTGGGTAGGATATCCTCGGTAGTTAGTTCACTGTATCACTGTATCACTGTCATCCCGTTGTTCATTAATTTGCTCAAGCGGGCACCAGTAAAGAGTCCATTCGTCCCAGCCCTGAGATTTTAGCAGCCTCTCCTTACTAGTCCTTCCAAATGGTGCTGTATTGGAGTCTCTTTCAGGGTCAGGGTAATGAGACCCGTTTTTGTTACTGTATTTGGCATATCAAATATGCCATGGGGAGCTTGCCAGCTCTGCCGTGCGGGCAGGACACTCTCAGTACCTTGCTGGGTTTTCTGAGAGGGACAGAAAATGTTTATAAGAGAATATAAGCAAGTATGTTAAAACCAAACACATGTGCGCTGCTTTAGGTAAATCAGTGGGCTAGACTATATATATAAATAAAGAGGTTGCTCCAGGAAGGAGTGCATCACTCTCTTCTGGGAGCTTTGTTTTATAGTCTCTTCATCTTGGTTGTTGAAGAGATTACATGGCGCCGGGGGCAGTATGTGGGTGTGACTGTGAAGCTACTGGAAAATGGGGGTCTGGGTGGAGGAGGCCAGTCCCAGTCCAAGCAGGCTTGGAGATCTCAGTCCCGGGTCCTGCATACAGTCCCGAGTCCCACATCTTGTATGCGAGAAGTGCGGTACGAAGTATGTTTTAAACCGCAGAGCCAACAACACTGTAAGCACAAGATCTAAACTACCTAACTTAAAAATGTTCCTGTCAAGGATACAGTTCTGGAGGTAGGAGGAAACCTGGGGACACTGGTGGAGGGAAGTTGTCACTGGTGATAGGATGAATGTTGGAGCACTGTATATATGAAACTAAGATATCAATAAGTTTGTAAATCACAGTGCTTGAAACTTAAAAATTTGATAAAATTTTCAAATAAAACAAAAAAAGAGAGGGGCCTGAAGTGATAGCACAGCAGGTAGGGAGTTTGCCTTGCACGTGGCCAACCCAGGTTTAATTCCCAGCACCCAATATGGTCCCTCAAGCACCACCAGGAGTAATTCCTGAGTGCATGAGCCAGGAGTAACCCCTGTGCATCGCCGGGTGTGAACCTAAAAGAAAAAAAAAAGAAGAACAGAGAGAGACAGAGATGTTCTCCCCAAATATACCTGATTCAGTATGTTTTTCTCAATTGTAGGTCAAATCCCAATCTTGAGAAGACAGGATGTCCCAAGCAGAACCCCGGCAGCAGAAAACCTCCAGAATCCAACCACTGTCATGCTCAAGGCCACTCTCCACACACTCGGATGAGCCTCACCCAAGAGAGAACTGGCAAAAAAACCCAGGATCTGAGATCTCCAAGAAGGGATTGGGCCTCCTCTCCCCAGCTCCCCAGTTTTCCAGTAGCTTGGCAGTCACACCCACAAACTGCCCCCAGCACCATGTAGTCTCATCAATGGCCAAAATCCAGAGACTTTAAACTAAAGCTCCCTGAATAGAACGACACAGAATTTCCTGGAATGCATAGCCCACAAATGTGGCCATGTGACCTCTTATACTCTAGCCCACTTACTTACCAAAAGTAGCACACATATGTTTGGTTTTAAAATACTTGTTTGTGAGAGAAGAATCTGGGCATTCCGGTAAGCCACGCAGGCCGGAGAATGCTCCGGACCCCAGACCAGGCCAGCAACACCAGGGAGCCAGACGGAGGAGACACAGCCGGTACGCCTTCTCCAGATGGAGCTCCGGCGACACTGAGCAGCTACTAACGCAGCTCCAGGATACGGGACTGGGACATCTCCAAACCTTTTCTGAAAAATGAAAACATACAATCTATTGATGCCATCCAGCACGTCTGACTGTTGGGGGAAAACCTCCAAATAATAATAGTGGAATTCCTGTTGAAAATTGAATCTTCCCAATCCATGAATCTTAAACTCTCTTCCTCTCTACCACTAATGATGACTTTTAGAAGCTTAATTAAACAAGACTCTAATTACTGAAATATAAATGAAAATATTCTTTATTTGCTATCATTCTGAAAAAACTTTAAAATTTTCTTGGAAGAAAGACCCTCTGCTCATACAGACTATGATCCAAGAGGTCTTCTAACCCATTTTGGCACCCAGAGTGGCTTCTTACAGACATGCATCCAGCCTATGCGCTGTACTATGACTATGTGCCACCCGGGGAGGGATTTTCCCTTTCCACCCTGTTTTTCTTCGCGGAAAATGGCAGCGGCAGCATCATCCATGTGGCGAGAGCCACCCCCTAAGACTTCCACCAAGAGGTATGAACTTTGCAATGCTGTGGCTCATAGGTGATCATGGGATGGGGGCGGTACCGGCACGCCCTCGGCCCAGATAAGATCCTGAGCTGCTGCTCTCCAAACAGACCCTCTGCTCGTACAGACTATGATCCAAGAGGTCTTCTAACCCATTTTGGCACCCAGAGTGGCTTCTTACAGATATGCATCTAGACTGTGAACTGAACTAAAATGCCAGAAACCCAAAACCATAGAATCATAGAATCTTCATTCTCACCAATGAAAAGAAATTATTAAATGATGCCTTTTCAGCAGGCCTGATTGTTGGGGGGAAATTCCAAACAATAATAGTGAGTTCTCTATTGAAATATTGAATGTATTCAAAGTATAGAGAATAAAATGAAGGTCATTAGCTACTTAGGTGGGGGCTCCGTGGGAGGGGGGTATATTGGGGTTCTTGGTGGTGGAACATGTGCACTGGTAAAGGGATGAGGGCTCAATCATTGTATGACTGAGACTTAAACCTGAAAGCTTTGCTTTTTTTTCTCACGGTGATTCAATATAATAAAATAAAAAAAATAAAACCCATTAAAAAATAGAAAAGCAAAAAATAAAATTTTCATGGGAAAGGAAATATAAGCCAACTAGTCTCAAACCTTAAAAGTAATATGTAAATTAATCAATGAATTTACCCTAGTCAGTAAAAATAGAAATATAGTTAATAGAATTGAAAATTCCAAAACAGAGGTCAGAGAAATGGTACAGCAGGTAGGGCGCTTGCCTTGCATGGAGTAGACCCAGCTTTCATCCTTGGCACATCATATAGTTCTGCAAAGCATGCCAGGAGTGATTTCTGAATATAGAGCCAGGAATAAGCCCTGAACAAAGCCAGGTATGGTCCAAAACCCAAAAATTTTAAATTTAAAAATTGCCAAGCAGAGCTAAGGAGACAGCTTGGCCTGTTATGTTTCGCATGACAGCATGGAAACAGCACATGTTTTGCATGCTGGGGCCCCAGGTTCCATCCTTGTTATTGGTCTCTTGAATATCCCAGGGAGAGATGAGCAATGATCCCAGAGTAGTCCCTTGGTACAACTCAGTATGGCCCCAAATCAAATGCACAAAAATTTTCCAAGGTCTCTTACAAAGTCTCACCAGAACTAGAGATGACATAGAACAGTGGTGGAGTGTGGTAGGCACTTCAATGGTAATGGGGTACAGTAACTTTGCTTATCAATAAACTAACACTTTTATACCCAGGTTACATAGTATACATATTGTGTGTGTGTGTGTGTGTGTGTGTGTGTGTGTGTGTGTAAAGATAAAGGGCAAAAAAGTGAGTCTCAGCAGAGGAATGAAAGATGATCAAGACACAAAAGAAGCGAAACTTCTTTTCCCCCCTATTCTTCTAACATAACATATGGGACTAAAATTGAGGTGCAAATTGGTACAGTGATGATACAAATTTTGCCCTATAATATAACCATTTTAGAGTTGGCAAAATGTGGAATAGAGACGTTTTGCATATATCTTACAAGAAAGTAAACCTGGATGAATTTTCTGCAGGAAAATGACTATATATATATAGTATATATATATATATACTATATATATACACATATATACACATGTACATATATACATATAACCACATGTATATCACATTTGACCCAGTCATTTCACATCTAGGAATTTATCCTAGGGAGATTTTTTTTTAATTTTTATTTTTTTTTAAATTTTATCACCATGTGGAATGTTACAGAGTTCTCAGGTTTATGTCTCAGTTATACCGTATTCAAACACCATCCCTTCACCAGTGCCCATATTCCACCACCAAAATCCCCGGTATACCCCCCGCCCCCCACCCCAACTGTATAACTGATGAACCTCACTTTATTTTCTCTTCACCTTGATTACGTTCCCTATTTCAACACAAAACTCACTATTGTTGTGGGAGTTATATCCCCAAGCAAGATAACCCTAATAAGGAGGCATTTGATAATTAGTTTTCCATTCAAAGATTGTATGTTTTCAGGTTTTAGAAAAGGTCGCGCCGCCGCGCTAGCGGCCGCGCGGCTCGGATCTGTCCCAGTCCCGAATCCTGGAGCCGTGTTAGTTGCTGCTCAGTGTCGCCAGGGTTCCATCTGGAGAAGGTGTGCTGGCGGCACCTCCTCCCTCCGGCCCCCCAGTGTTGCTGGCCCCGATTCGGGTCCGGAGCATTGTCCGGGCCGCGTTGCTCACCAGAATGCCTGCCGCTTCTCTGTGGATTGTGGCATCAAGATGGCGCCGAGGGTGGGTCGAGGGCGTGACTTCCGGTGGCCGGGACCACTCAGAGTTTTGGGCTGGCGCGCCGCCCCACTCCAGTGGCCCCCGTGGCTCGGATCACCTCCTCTCCTAGGGAGATTATTAAAGATGCACCCAAATATTTGGGTTCCTGATATTTATGCAACTTTTTTTTTTCTTTTTGGGTCACACCTGGCAATGCACAGGGGTACTCCTGGTTCTACACTCAGGAATTACTCCTGGCGATGCTTAGGGGACCATATGGGATGCTGGGATTCGAACCCTGGTTGGCCACGAGCAAGACAAATGCCCTACCCGCTGTGCTATCGCTCCAGCCCCTATGCAACACTTTTAAAAGCAAAATTAAATTATTTTAAATCAACAGTATCCACAAACTGCCTCCTGCTGCTACTTACGCTCCTTAATGGCCATAATCCAGAGACACACAAAAGAATTTCTAAACCCAGAAGCTCCCTGAAGACATGCCCCCAGACTTTAAGCCAGGCCAACTTCACTGGGGTGCCTCAGACGGGTACAGGCATAGTCCCTCCACCTGCTCCATAAAGACCCCAGCAGCTGCCAGCTTCCAGAGCCCAATGGGAAGTGCAGGTGCACAGGTTCGGCAAACTCCAGGCTTCAAGGAATGGGGGATGGGCTGGGCCTTCTCATCCCCCATCCCCATGGGATCCTGGAGGTCACACCTACAGATTGCCTCCGGCTACTACCTAAACTCCTTAACAGCCATGATATGGAGACACACAGAGTAATCTCTGAACCGAGCAGCTCGCTGCAGAGACTTCTCCAGACCCTAATTATCTATAATTTTGGAATTCCAGGAGCAACATCTTATGCTATTCATAATAAGAATACAAAAGAGAGCATGGGGGAGGTAGTCTGCCATAGAGGAAGGGGGTGGAATGGGAGGGATATTGGGAACCTTGGTGGTGGAGGATGTGCACTGGTTGAGGGTTGGGTGTTTGATCATTGTATGACTGAAACTCAAACAGGAAAGCTTTGTAACTGTATCTCACAGTGATTAAAATAATAATAATAATAAAAATAATGAGCGGGTATGGTGACGCCAACAGGTCAACCTGTACCTGTGGTGTGAGTGCATCAGTAACCTGATGGTGCCTTCAGACTTCCTGATACCCCAAAATTGCTGCTGTGCCTTTGGCCAGACCCCAACAACCTGGGACAAAGCTTACCAAGAAATTAAATGGCCAAATGTTAGGTATATGGGAGCCACACCCACAAACCACCTCTGGCTCAGCTAGACAACCTCATGGCTTTCAGAGATGGGTTGGGCTACCTCCCCACACTTCCCAATACACATCTAAGCACTGGCAATCATCCCCATGAACCAACTCCAGCGCCACCTGTAAGCTCTACTATCGGCCTTGCTTCAGAGATCCCTAAATAAATCTCTAAAGAGATAAAAAGCCAAAAGAGATCAAAAGCTTGGACCCGTGCATGGCTGAACAGACCAAAGTAAATTGGAGGGGGCAGGTTGTCCTGTGTCCCCCCAAGCAGAGTCCCCGGCAGCCACTTGCTTCCACAATCCAAAATCACGGCCATACCCCCACCCCAGCCTGATTCCACCATCTCAGGATGGACCTCACCAAGATATAATCTGTTGAAAATTTTGTAACGTGGATTTTAGCAGCAGAGTCTTTTGCCTGAGCGCCTGGCTATCTTCCCCGGGGCCCCTCGGAGGGGATGGGCTCCAGTTTCCCTCCCCTCCCCAGCAGAGCTCCTGGCGGCTGAAGACCTCCGGAACCTAGCCACAGCCATGCACAAGGCCCCTCTCCACACATTCGGACAAGCATCACGCATGAAGGTACCAACAGAGGAATCCAGGAGTGGGACCCAGGGCTGAGAACTCCAAGGCTGCTCAGATCAGGACTGGGCCTGCTCTGCCCAGATTTCCCATTTCCCAGTAGCTAGGTGGTCACACCCAGGGACTGCCTCCAGCGCTGTATAATCCCATCCATGGCCAGCATCCAGAGACTTAAAAGCAAGCTCCCGGAAGCCTATTTATAGGCTACTTCTCCTCTGGGAGAACCTGGCAAACTACAGGGAGTTTCCTGCCCACATGGGAGAGCCTCGCAAGGTCCCCATGCTGTATTAATATGCCAAAACCAGTAACAAGCTGGGTCTCATTCTCCTGACCCTGAAAGAGCCTCCAATGCAGCATCATTGGAAAAGACGAGTAGAGAGAGGCTTCTAAAATCTCAGGGCTAGTACTAATGGAGACGTTACTGAGACTGCTCGAGAAATTCGATGATCAATGGGATGATGATGATGATGATGATGATGAGGAGGAGGAGGAGGAGGAGGAGGAGGAGGAGGATGGATGGATGGATTTTAGCACACCAACAGCCTTGGCTCAGAGACACAGAGGCAAGTCCCAGAAGACACCACAGCACTGGAGATCTTTCTGGGTCTCATACCGGGCCAATGTCACCGGGGCACTCCAGATGGAGCAAGTGCAGTCTCCCCACCTACTCCAGATGGAATCCCAGTGACC
>NC_073302.1:225453248-225603802 GCF_027595985.1 Sorex araneus
AGGCTTTACTCTGCTGTGTGCGGTGCTGAGTGGCAGGCCAGTGGGTGGGACACACAGAGCCCGATTTGAATAACCTTTTTAGAGTGGAGAAGACTGCGACTGCTGTTAGGGAGTGGAAGGAACTGTCATTCTCTGTTCAGAAACGCCATCAGCAGGCCCAGGGAATGTCCTCGGAAGACATTCTGGAGCTCGCTGGGCTCCCACCCCAGGGCTGTCCCACACTGCCACTGTCACTAGAATTCCCTCCCGCACCATGCAGAATAAGCAAGTGTGTGTGCCAGGGAGAATGGCACCCAGTGTGAGACCCTGAACAGCTAACAACAGAACAAAGAGAAGGCTCAGGTTGGAGAATAGTAGAGCTGGTAAGACACTTTGTGGCTAGGGTTTGAGTCCCAATACCTCTTATGCCTCCCCCACCCCCAATCCTCATCAGGAGTGACCCCTGAGCACAGGACCAGGAGTAATCCCTGAGCATCGCCAGGTATGGCCTCCAAACAAACAAACAGAAACAAAGAACTAAACTTTCAACTCTCAACTCCTCACCCGGTGCAGGTGCTCCTTGCTTGCGCTCTGTGTCCTCCGTGACTGGCATCACTGTCCCCTTTATGAGAGAAAGAACAGGACGTTATGGCAGTTCACTCAGGTTTGACAGCCAACGAGTGGTAAATTCAGGACCGAAAGCCTGTAATCTGCTTCATTTAATGCTGCGTCTAGATCCCCCTGCTAACCAAAGTTCTGTTTGTCTGGTCACTCAATATCAAAATCACAATCAAAATTGTGTTGTGAGTTTTGACTGAACTGTTTCTAAATCAGATATCAAGGGGCTAGAAAGATAGTAAAGGGAGTAGGATGCTTGCCTTGCATTCAGCCAACCCGGGTTTGATCCCCAGCATCCCGTAATGTCCTCCAAGCACCGCCAGGAGTGATCCCTGGGTGCAGAGCTAGGAGTAATCCCTGAGCATCATCAGGTGTGGCCCCAAAACAACAAAACAAAACAAAATAAAATCATATATTAATTACATTGTTGAGGCATATATTTTTTCCACGGAAATGTTGCTCTCATCAATAATTTTTTGGTTTTGGTTTTGCGGCCTCATCCAAAAGTGCTCATGTCTTACTCTTGACTTGGCAGTCAGGGATCATTCCTGGTGGGGCTCATGGGATCATATGTAATGTAATATCAGGGACTGAACCTGTGTCCGCTGTGTGCAAATTAAGCACACCAACCATTGTACAGTCTCTATAGCCCCATCAGTAAGCTTTTATCAGGGACTTCTGAGAAGTAAATGAGGAAAAAAATTCATATTTGATTTTTCATGTTACATTCTAAGAATACTTAGTGCTGGGATGTGTTTGGGCAGTAGCACACACCTTGCCCACATGAGGCTCTTGTTTTAGCCCACTGTGTGGTAAATGCATCTACAGGTAAGTGGATAAGCACTTGGTAAGGTTCTATATTATACTCGTTTAAAGCAAAACACACTGAATAGTCACTGTTCAGCCTTTTATTACTTTTCTGAAATTGAAATCTTTTTCCTCTGGTCTCTTAGCATCTGCTACAGTGGATTTGGACAGGTGGTCATTGAAAATTGCTATATGAAAAATTGTGTTATAAAAGTTCAAGAATGTTTCTAGCTTGACCTGCAGTGAGATTTGGCTCCTTATATCCCGCTGCTATTCTGAAAGCCATCCTTGAGATAGTTTGATGTTTTTACTGTTAAATTTTCATTTTTCTAAGCTGTATTCATGAATGCAAGAACTAGGTCTTCGGTGTTGTTAGAATTGTCCTCATAACACATTAAGTCCTTATAACACATTAAGTTCTTCATTAATAATAACTGCAGGAGGAACAAAAATAATCTTCACCAGGCTAATAAAATGCAGAGTAAAAATAATCCTTTAAAATATAAAATAGACCAAGCCATGAAATCTGATTATTTACTGATTTTTCTCATTATACTGGTTTTTATATTTTTCTATAAAATTAATTTCTCATAACATTCTAGTTGGTAGCACCTATTTTAGAGATAGAAAAAATGGAACTATAGTGATTAGTATTTAAAGTATATTACTAGAGGATAAAGCAAGACTTCTTCCGTTTTTCCTCGCTAGTGGCCCCTTTTCACTTAAGAAATACAGTATGTGTGAGTGTTGCCAGAAACACCGTGGATCATTGCTTGGCTGATGGAATCAATCTTTGGCTGCTATGCATTCAGAAAACTTTAACTCGTCATATTTTTCACGACCCTCACATTCAGTTCCATGACTCCATAGGGTTCATGATGCATAGTTTAAGAAACTGGTGTAGGAAGCATGTTCTTCCAAGGCTATTATCCTAACTGAACCTTGCAAGAACTAGCATTTTCCTTTCCCTCCCTCCCCCCCTCCCTCCCTCCCTCCCTCCCTCCCTCTCTCTCTTTCTTTCTTTCTTTCTTTCTTTCTTTCTTTCTTTCTTTCTTTCTTTCTTTCTTTCTTTCTTTCTTTCTTTCTTTCTTTCTTTCTTTCTTTCTTTCTTTCCTTCCTTCCTTCCTTCCTTCCTTCCTTCCTTCTTTCTTTCTTTCTTTCTTTCTTTCTTTCTTTCTTTCTTTCTTTCTTTCTTTCTTTCTTTCTCTTTCCCTCCCTCCCTCTTTCTTCCCTCCTTTCTTTCTTTCTTTCTTTCTTTCTTTCTTTCTTTCTTTCTTTCTTTCTTTCTTTCTTTCTTTCTTTCTTTCTTTCTTTCTTTCTTTCTTTCTTTCTTTCTATAAATAAATAAGAATATAGAAACTCAGAGAGGTCAATGGACTTGGTCAGAGTCACACAGCAAGGAAGAGATACACTTCAGAACGATGATTATGTCTTTGCAATGTACCCTGGCAAACCTGAGGCACCTGTAAGCCTCTCGGCACACCTGGGGATACTGAGCACAAGATGCCTTCTCTTCCTTTCATCTTTGAAGGCCCAGCTTCTATCTGGGAAGTGTGAGGGAACCTCTTTTAAAATATAAGGAAAAGCACAGGCAGGAGAAAGAGTGCAGTGGGGAAGGTACTTGCAGCTGTTCCCAGTTCAATCCCTGCCTACATTTATGTTCCCCCAAGCCCCACCAGAAGAGATGCCTGAGAACAGATACCAGAGTAAACCTTGAGCAACCACCACCAGGTGTGGCCCCCAAACCAAAAATTAACAAATGAAAAGATTTTTAAAAAGTAGCAACAGCGCAGAGGAAAAGAAGAGACAGGAGGTGCAGAGGAGCTAAGGGAAGAGTTAGGAAGAGGAGTGAAGGGAAATTGGTGGAACAAGTGCTTGGAACTGGAATGGATCCCAGCAGCAAATGAGTTAATTTTTGGTTTTATTTTTTGTTTGTTTTGTTTTGGGGCCACATTCAGTGATGCTCAGGGATTAGTCCTGGCTCAGCATTCAGAAATTACTCCTGGTGGTTCCAGGAAGCATATGGGATGCTGAGGATTGAACTCTGGTTGGCTACCTGCAAAGCAAGTGTCCTACCAGCTCTATTGCTATATTTCCAGCTCCAACAGGCATGTTAGTTGGTGACCACTACTGTAGTAAGTCACCCCAACCCACATGCATAGTCTCACAGCTCCAGAGGCTGGAGACCCAGACCAGGCTCTGTAGGACTGGTTCCCTCTGAGGCGGCCCTGACCCTTTTGGCTGGCTGCCTTCTTACTGCCAGTTATGCAGTCTGCCCTCTGTACACTCCTGAACCCTCATCTCACCTTCTTAGCCGGTCTGTCATATTGGATTAGTGTGTGTGCCCAGAACCTCGTTTTACCTTCATTGCCTTACTAAAGGCACATTTTCAAATACAGCCACTTTCAGAGGGTGGAGGTTGTGGTGTGGTACATGAATTCAGTGTATTAGTATGAGGGAACACAGTTCATCCCATAGTGGACAAGATGGAAAGGGAACTTCACTTCAGACACCAAATATCAGACCTCGCACATGGACTTTCTTCTTCCTTTTAGTAATTTTTTCTAACATAAGTAAATGTTCAAATGAGTTGTAGAACTTTTTTTATATTGGTTCAGTCCCACCAGATGTATAAAGAAAAGGACCCTAGTGATTCAGAACTGAACCATTCTCTAACGTGCTCTATGTTTAATTTTCACACTCCTGTCTGCCGGGTCAGTGAGTTTGGACAAATAGACAGAACTGGTAATGACTACCCCCATTTCTACTTAGGTATGAGCTGTTACCCTGCCTTTGCTGAACAGTGGGATGATTTGAGTCATATGCTTTGCCTGTATAACGTTTAAATTTGAGTTAAAAAACAAAAACAAAACAGGGCCGGAAAGATAGTATAGCAGGTAGGGTGCTTGTCTTGCAGGTGCCAACTGGGTTTGATCACCACGTAGTCTTCTGAACGCCTCTAAGAGTGACCTCTACTCCAGATATATAGTTGAAATAATCCTGAGCAGCACAGGTGTGGTGCCCCAAACAAACAGAAATCTGATTAAAAAAATACATCGATGTAAAGGTTTTCTGACTGGCATCGCTATGAAGATAAGTTCAGGCAATGTTCTATACAGATGGCACTTCTTGTGCTTATTATTAAGATGATAAGGCTGGCACCATTCAGTTCAGAATGTGAAAGGTAGCCAGTAGAATCTGAGGTTCCTCCCTGAGGCTTTGGACAGCTAGTAAGGTTACAACCTAGAAAATGTGTTGTGAAGAATTGTTATTAAAATGCTGTGCTCATAAAAATAACAAGGACCAGAGGGAAACCCGCATGTCTTCTGACCAGTGCTTTGTCCTTGGCTGGACTGCCTTCAGCCTGCTTTGTAGGGTTCCATGTTACCAGACCCCCCAAAGAAACTTGCAGAGGTAGCTGCAATAGAAGTTTCCATATTCACCGTTTTTAGAAGCACAGAATACTTCTCCTTTTTTACTTCATACTGTGCCTTCAGAAAGGTGAGGCATGATTGTCTGTGTATCTTCCTGTGATAACTTATGTTTTGCAAAATTATTTTATTTAAAGATTTATTTTTGGTTTGGGGGCCACCTCTAGCAATGTTTGGAGTGACTCCAAGGTCAGTGCTCAGGGTACATTCCAGTGGTGCTCAGGGGAACTTGTGGTGCCAGGGATCAGTCCCGGGCCTCTTACCTATAGAGCATGCACTCAGCCTTTTGAACTCTCTCCTGGGCCCTGATGAAGGGATTTAAATATATCCTTTTTTTAAAAAACTTTTTTGTAAGTTGACTTGAAGCTCTGTCATTTTAGGTTTAGGTTTACATTTCTATATAGTTCCCCAGGAATTGCCCTCACCATTCTGAATTGTGGAGTTGTTATGTGTGTCTTCATTGTGCATGAGATTTCCCCTCTTTGCTTCTTCTTTTTTCATCTCTCTTTGCTTCTGAATAAGAGACCCTGGACTGTATTATGAAATCTGCCTACCAAGGGACTTGCATCAAATATAGTTGGAAGAACTTTTTCAAGAAATACCAAATGCTTTTGAAATGTGCTCATTGGATGTGACCCAGCTGTTTCTCATGATGGGTGGTTTCAGAAACAAATTCTTGTGTGGAGTGGCTGTTGTTGCTCCAGCCAAAAATGCCTACCTATTTCTCAGAGCAGTGCATACTTAATTATGATGGGATCGATGCCAATACCTGGCATCGGGAGAGTGAGCTTTGAAAGTAAGTGTAAGTCCCTGAAAGCAGAACTGTGGATCTCTCCTAAGCTGAGCCAGACCTTAACCTAACCTAATTGGTCAGCTATACAGACCAACGGACAGGGGTTCAGAGACTGAGCTAATCTGTTGGAAGGTGACTTCTACAATATCTTTTAATTTAGAAAAACATGGGGAGTATCAGACTGAGTGAAATGAGCCAGACAGAGAGGGACAGACATAGAATGAATGCACTCATTTGTGGGGTACTTAAAAAAAAACATTAAAAGAGGCCTAGTACCCAAGGACAATAGAAGCACTGATTCACTATCAGTGCTCTCGAGTGTTATGTCCTTTAAAAAATAGCCTATTTTTACACTAAAGCTTTGGTATATTGCAACCATTTTCTCAATATGGTAATGAATACAAGGGTTTCTCCCGTTCCTTGGTTTGTGAAATGCTGTAGAATACTGCTTTCTGGCTGAAACATTGATGTGGGAAAGCAGGCAAGAACTGAACTAGATTTTCATTAATGGTCCCTGCCTGATTCAGAGAGAGAAAAGAATGTTCTATTTTTTGATCTTGCACTGAAATCTCTCAAAGAGAAAATATGTATCTCATGCCTATGGTTATGCTCAACCTAGAAAACCAGTATTTTCTTATTAACATAGATCAGAAAATACATTTTCCCTTTAAAAATCTGCCTGAGTGGAAAGTGCAGCTGAAAATATACCATTTTGGTTGTGGAAGATGTGAGCTTAGAAGGCATATCTGATCACATTGTGAATAAAATGCACGGTTGGCGTCCAGGCTTGGCCAGGGGGAGAAATTTTTCCTTCTGTTATACTCTTGAAGTATGAATGTGACTTGGAAGTGAGGACCTGCTCCGGTTCCCAAATAATGTCATCTTACATAATGGCATTTCATTATGACATTAATAAACTAATAAACATCTCCTATGTAAGTTGCAAGAAGTGATGTTATTTGAAGACCTGGTTTTGTTCTATGACATTTCATTAAAAGTTTCTAAGAAACTTTCAAGCCATGAAGTAAGGATTTACTGGGTAAGATATTGAAAGTTTTAGTGGGTTGAAAGCTAGTTGGAATAATGTGAAATTACCAGTTCCCCTGCTTGGAGGAATATATTTGTTGGAGAAAAGTTTAAGCACTTTTACAGTATTATATGTATGATGTTTAGTTCTGGGAATCTGCCCAAACATATTATGTCTGTGCTCAGACAGTGTAGGCTGTCAGCCACTGAATTGGACTTCCCCCACACCCAAAGATATAATTTGGCCAATTGGAATTTGGTTATGCAATTAAATCATGACTAATTAGGAGGTTAAAGCCCTGGATTTGTAAAGTTTGGTATTTTGATGACCTAAAGCATTAAGGATTTTTTTCTCCCACAGCATGCATGTAAAAAACTTAATTTCAGGGGCTGGCGTGATAGCACAGTGGGTAGGGCGTTTGCCTTGCACTCGGCCGACCCAGGTTCGATTCCCAGCATCCCATATGGTCCCCTGAGCACCGCCAGGGGTAATTCCTGAGTGCAGAGCCAGGAGTAACCTCTGAGCATCGCAGGGTATGACCCAAAAAGCAAAAAAAAAAAAAAAAAAAAAAAACTTAATTTCAAATTGGCCAATCTTCAGAGTCATTTGCAAGCCATAATTAAAAAATTGAGAATAATTAAGGAAAGTTTAAATGCTGCCAGCAATGATAGCCTGTTTATTCATTATTTAAAGGAAAAAGGATCAATTCCCTTAGGAAATGACTCTTGCCCCACAACTAAAAATGAGAAATGTGAAAATTTTTTTCAAAGAATGTCAACCAATAATTGTTTCTTATAAAAACCATATTTCAGGGATTGGGAAATAGTACAGCAGTTAAGGCACTGTCCGGCATGCACCTGACCCAGGTTTGATCCCCGGTACCACATGGTTCCCTGAACATCACTGGTGCAGTACTGGAGGCCCTAAGTATCAATAGATGCTGCCCTGGAGTCCCAGGCAGTCCTGGGATGGTCTCAGTAATCCACAGCACCAACTGCCTCAACAACACCACATCTTGGGCCCTTACATAAAAGCACTGGTCAGGTTGACAGAGAATTATCAGGGAGGGCCCATGGCCTTCCTAGCACTGTTAGTAGAGCTCTGATCAGAAGTTCAGGCGTCAAAAGCTGAGGCCGTGGCTCAGTGTTAGAGTTCAGGCCTCACCTGTGCTAAGCCCTGGGCACAGTCCTGGGCACCTCCCAGAACAAAAGCTTCTAAAGGCAACCAGAGACAAGATTCTGTCTCCTGGCCTATGTTCAGACCTACTACCCTGAGTCACAGGACCTTCCTTCTGTAGCACATGGCAGCTGCTCAGCCACCCGGAGTCACCAACTCTCTGTGGAATATGGATATGGTAGAGCAATGCTCTGCACTTTTTTTTTTTTTTTTGCTTTTTGGGTCACACCCGGCAATGCACAGAGGTTACTCCTGGCTCTGCACTCAGGAATCACCCCTGGAAGTGCTCAGGGGACCATATGGGATGCTGGGAATCGAACCCGGGTCGGCCACGTGCAAGGCAAATGCCTTACCCGCTGTGCTATTGCTTCAGCCCCTCTGCACCTTTTCTTTCTTGCTCAGTGATGGGTCTTTGAGTACAATGTAGTTCAAATGTCCTCTGAGAACATTTGCAGGGATGGCTCATCTGAGACCACCTGCATTTGTTCTTTTGATACCACCTGTATTTGAATACTCATGGCCCTTGCTCTGAGATCTAGGAGTAGTTTGCAACCAATTTGGGACAGAAATTCTATATCTGAAAAGGTTGTCACCAGTTTTGGACTTAGGGTCCCAAAAGTATCTAACACAATGAAATAATAATGATGTTTCAAAAAATTATTTAAGATTTAGACACTGAGCTTTACAATATTCACAGTAGTGTTTCAGGCATACAAGAATTGCCGGGGCTGGAGCGATACCACAGCGGGTAGGGCGTTTGCCTTGCACTCGGCCAACCCGGGTTCAAATCCCAGCATCCATATGGTCCCCTGAGCACACATATGTATATCAGAATGTATGTGTGTGCTTATGTCTCATGAATATGTTTATACATATACTGCATACAGATGTATGTATATCAGAATGTATGTGTGTACTCATTTCTCCATAAATGTACAAATATATACATGTATAATGTATACACACATATATAGTAGAATGTATATTCATACATGTCTCCACAAATGTATTACATATGTAATAGACACATGTATATAACAAACTGTATCAGAATATGTGTATCATAAATGTAAGTATATATATATACATATATATATATATACTTTACTAGGATGTACTAGAATATATATATATGTCCTCAGCCACTAGACACCATATATTTATCAAGCATATATAGAGATGTATTACACTTTTTTAGTGTTTCCTAATAGGGTGGTATGATTTGAGACCCATACCTTGACAATCAATTCCCTAGTGTAGAAATAACATCATAGATTTTCTTTTTGTTATTTGGAGGTAAGGAGTGGGGATGGGCTACTCCTGGCTCTCTACTTGAGGTAGCTTCCAGTAGTACTCAGGGGAGCTTTCGGTGCTGGGACTAGGCTGCGCTCAGCCCAACCAGCAGTCTTGGGTCCAACAATAGAGCCTTTCAGCCTGACTACACAGATTCTGGTGGGTACTTCCTGCATTCTCTGCCACTGGAAGCTGCTCTCTGAGCAATGCCAGGCTGATGGGTAATTTTGTGTGTCAACTTGACTGGCCCCAGATGTTTGATTAAGTATTTTCTGGATGGTTGGGGCAGGGTGTTTCTGAATTTCTGGTTATTATTTGAACTGGTTTCCTGAACAAAGCATGTGACTGCAGCAGTGTGGGCAGGCCTCGTTCATCCACCAGTAATTGGCTCCCAATTACTCACTGGGGTGTCCGTCATTCTGCTCTCCCTTTTGTACTGGGACAAAACTTTGATTATCAGCTGTCCTGTAGATATTGGATCTGTCACTTTCCATAGTTGTGTGTGCCAATTCCTTAAGTCATTTGCTTTTGAGAATCTCTCATGTATATATACATTCACAGAGAGTAGAGAATATGAGGATGTACATGGGGCTTTTTATGTGTATCTATCAAACTGTCAGTGTGTCTATCTAGATCTCCTACTAGTTCTGCTCTCTTGAAATCCTAATATAGCTAGTTAAGGGCTTATAATAGTCAAAGCTTCCTAGTTGCCTAGTAATCACACACACACACACACACACACACACACACACACACTTCTCAAAGACTGATCAAGCCTTGGCTGTCACTCTGTCACCCACTTCCCTTAAGCCACATGAGCCTCAGATTGCTCATCTGTGGAAGGATAGATTCATGACAACCCACCAGCTAGAGTTGATGAGAAGAGGAATACATACAGAGCAGTCATTACCATACAACCCCCCCCCCCGCAGTGTCACTTTCCTTGGTTTCAGCGACCCTTGACCAATTATGGTTAAAAATATGACAAACTATGATATTAGAGGTTGGAGAGAAAGTGCAGGGGTTAAGGTGCTTGCCTGGTTTCTTCTATTCCCTGCCCCCCAAGCACTCTTGTGATAGCATTGGCACACCAAAATCTTTGGGAGTTGTTGTTATTTCTGCTTTGTGTAGGAAAATGTGGCTCTGAGCATCTTTGTTTACTGTCTCTCCTTACCCTGAAGAACAATGAAGAATGGGAACTGGGAAAGTCACTCATGTGGTAAAGCATTCCTAACATGCACAAGACCCTCAGTTTGATCCTAAGCAAGGCGCCTAACTCTCCTCAAAGATGGCCCCTATAAAAATAAAGGATTGTAAATAACAGGCAAAGACATATTTATTGTATTGTAAGGATTAATTGTACTCAAAAGAAAAGTCTGAACTCCCAAATTACCATTTTTTTCCCTATTAAAATAACCATAAGTTTGTTTATTTTCTTGTTTTGGGGGCCATACCAATGATGCTCAAGTGGTACTCACAGCTCTGTGCATGATGAGGGTCACTTCTGTTAGGGGACCAGGTGGGAGGGGATCAAACTTAGGCTCCCGGAATGCAAATCATATGCTCAACCTGTTGAGCTATCTCTCTGGCCCAAGTTTAAGATATTATGAGTTTAACCAATTTTCATTTTTGTGTAATTTTTATTACTTACTGAAGCAAAATGTACATTCAATAAAGCTCATGCACTTTATTTAATTTAATTTTAATTTAGTTTTATATGAGGTTGTCTGTCTCATGATACTATGGTAATTATTTTTCATAGTCATAGGATCCTGAATTGATAACCTCTTCTGTTTTTCTTTATTTTGGTTTTGAGGTCACATTCAGTGATATTCAGGGCTTACTTCTGGAAGAGCTGGGGGGTGCCATATGGGGTTCCAGTGGTTGAATCCAGGTTGGCTGTGTGCAAGGCAAGTGCCCTACCTACTGTACTGTACTGTTTTGGCCTCCGAAACTCTTTTCTTCCTGTAGGACTTTTTAAATAAAAACTTTATTGTTTTATCACTGGTTTACATGACCACATAAATTTCAGTAGTATAGCTTTACACTGCTGTGTTTGTACCAGTCAGCCTTCCTGCACTTGCTAGCACTCCCAGTGCTATCCATCCCGTTACCAGACTGATCTTTAACTTCTCCTCCCACCCCCGTCCTCTGGTAACTATCTATTTTTCTCCTTCCCCCTGCCCCCACTTTTGTTCAGATTCTAATATGTTTTTTTGTCATGAATTTTTTGTTTGTTTTGGTTGTTTATGATCTACATGTGTCTTTCATTTCTGACTTATTCTGTCCAGCATAATCCCCTCAAGTTCTATTCATATTGTTAGAAGTTGCAAGATTTTTATCTTTTGAAACACCGCACAGTGTTGCATGAGTATTTGGTACCGCCTCTTTATGGATGAATTTTGAGGCTGATTCTGTTTTGCTGTTGTAAATATTGTTCTGATGAACATAGTGTGTACATAACTTCTCATGTTAATTTTTTCACATTTTTCAGATAGGTATTGAGGCATTATATTATTGGATTTGGTGATGTTTCTATTTTAAGTTTTTTTTTTTTTTGAACCACCATGAGACACAGTTATAAAACTTTCTCTTTTTAAAACTTTTTAAAATTAAAAACGATTTGGTATTTTATAAGTTAATTCACAATATTTGATTACATTTAATAGTGAAACACCAATCCCACCACCATCACACCTTTCCACCACCAAATTCAGGATGTTTCCATCCCAGGCCCCAATCCCTGTCCCAAAACAAACTGAGATAATATATTTTGTATTGTCTGTTATGAAGAACTGCTGAACATGCTTACAAAAAATGTTTGTATATGAAACAGTGTGAAGATTGTTCTATTTTGGCAGGAACCATTAAGACATTCTATAGGATCTCCCTAACATGTTGTTAAAGATTAGGTGATGTGAGCTTTGGTATAAATATCTGAAAACATGTATATATGCATGTGTATATTTTCTTTTTCTTCTATGATTTGTTGCCTACTATCTGAACCCCATTAAATATGGTGCGGTAATGATGGAGAACAGGTAGGGAGTGTCTTATGATGGTCCAGGAGTATGTTCACTCATATGTGAGGCTCGTCCCGAGTGTTTTGGGAGCAGCCTGGAGTGTGGTGGCAGTTGGGTTGTAGAGGTTGGCTGCCAGGGCTGGGTCCCTTGGCGGGGGGAGGGCTCTCACCCTTCCCCCTCTGGGGTGCCCCGAGTGAAAACAGCCACGTGAGGAGTCCGGTAGCATGGCTATGGGGGCCTCATGTTATGCTTTACAGTTACAAAGCTTTCATGTTTGAGATTCAGCCATACAATGATCGAACACCCATTCCTCCACCAGTGCAAACTTTTCACCACCAATGTCCCTATTGTCCGCCTCCCCCCACCCCCCATCCTAGTCTTCACCCTGCCTCTATGGAAGACAATTTCTCAGATACTCTCTCTACTTTTGGGCATTATATTTTTCTCAAATTTTCCCACCACTATTCAAGCCTGCCTTCCAGGGGCAGATACTAGATCATTTATTGTCCATTGCTCATTTTGCATATCATGAGAGGTCATGCAGCTGCATATGTGGTCGCTTGCTTCTGAAATTCTAAGAGTGTAAATGATTGGGTTCCAGAGACATCTCTGTAGGGAGTTACCCATTTTGGGATTCAACAGGGAGTTTCTGAGCACCAGCTGTTGGTACACCAAGATGGCACCTGAAGGTGGGTTGTGGGCATGACATCTGGCATCAAGAACATATAGGAAGCCAGGGTGGGACTGCCTAGCTCCACGCTGCCATTCGGTTTGGAGACTTTGTACTGGAACCCACATACCTGGGCCTTGCTTGTGTAAGCTCATGGTTTCCAGGATTCCATCTGGAGTAGGTGGGGAGACTGCACCTGCTCCATCTGGGGTGCCCCAGTGAAATTGGCATGATATGGGGCCCGGATTGATCTCCGACTCCGTGGTGTCTTCCAGGACTCACTGCTGCTGTGTCTCTGGGCCTGGGCTATTGGTGCGCCAAGATGGTGCCCAGAGGCAGGATGTGTTTATTTTAAGTTTTAAAGAAATTTCTATACAGTTTTCCACAAAGGCTACAGCAACTCATACTCCCATAGTTCACAGGAATTCCTTTTTCTCTGCATCCTGGATAGTAACCTGCTATTTCCAGCCTCTTTGATAAAGAATGTTTGCATGAGGAGGTGTGAGCTAAGACTTCATTGTGGCTCTTTGATTTGCAATATCCTAATAAATGATAATGAGCATCTTTTATATGTCAGTGGCTTCATCTATTTCCTGTGGAGAAGTGTTAATTCCAGTCTGCTGCCATTTTTGGTTGGCTGATTACTTTTTTGTGTTTTAGTTGGATGAGTTGTTTCTGTATTTTAGGTATCAATCCTTATAATATATGATATGCAAATATTTTCTCATAGTAAGTTACCTTTTGATTAAATGGTGGGTTTTTTCACTGCATAAAAGTTTTATATGGTCCCAATTATTTATTTCTGCTTTTCTTTCCTTTGGAGTTCAGTCCCAGAGACATTTCTTCAATCCATGACTGGAGTGCATGGGTTTATGCTTTCTTCTGTGTGTGTTATGGTTTCTAGGTCTTTCAGTTTTTTTTTGCAGTGCCGGGAATCAAGCCGAGGGCCCAACACTTACAAGACAAGTGCCCTACTGCCAAGCTCTACCCCTGCCTCTGGTTTCAAGTCCTGTATTGAGCCTTTAATCCAACTTCTTTTACTGAGGTATTGTTGGTTTACATGCCTGTATATGTTTTCGGGGTCTAATTTCACAGCTCTTCAAAATGTATGTTATCACTTTTCAGCCACGTCAGTGTTTGACTAAGCCACCGCTGTAATCACTGGACTCTTTCTGCTCTTCACCCCCTTCCCTTTCCAGTCCAGTGACCTCAGGCTGCTACTTGATCCCGTGGGTTAGTTCTTACTTTGTTTTGTCTGTTCTCCTTGCTTTGTTTTTCTATGTCACACATATGAGAGATCTGGCATTTGTCTTTCTTCTTCTGACTTGTTTCGCTGAGCCCCCTCCACTTCAAAGTTGCTGTTAAAGGCAAAATTCTATCCTTTCCTAGAGCTGAGTAGTCTGCCATTGTGTGTATGTACCGCATCTTTATCCATTTATCTATTCATTGTTGTGCATTAGGGCTGTTTTCAGAGTCTGGTTATTGTCACTATCAATGTACATAGACCTGCATAGATCTTTTTGAATTAATGTTACTGTGTTCTTTGGTTGATACCTAGGATAAGAATTGTCTGATAATATTTCTTTCTTTTTTTTTTTTCCTTTTGGGTCACACCCGGTGATGCACAGGGGTTACTCCTGGCTCATGCACTCAGGAATTACTCCTGGCGGTGCTCGAGGGATGATATGGGATGCTGGAAATAAAACCTGGGTTGGCCTCATGCAAGGAAAATGCCCTACCCACTGTGCTATCGCTCCAGCCCCAATATTTCTTTCTTAACGCCTTTTCATAGTCATTGGAACTTTTTACATTTGTATTAGTGGTGAAAAATATTGTATGTGTTGAGTTTTTAAATTCTAGCGATTTTATTAGGTGGGTAGTTGTATCTTCAAGAGGTTTTAATTTGTATTTTATTTTTGGTTTGTGGGCCACACTTGACTGTGTTCAGGATGTATTCCTGGCTCTGTGCTCAGCAATTACTCCTGGCAGGCATCATATGTGGTGCCAGTACTGTGTGCAAGGCAAGCATCTCCCCCACTGTACTATTTCTCTGGCCTCTGTATTTTGTTAATGACTAATGATGTCGATCATTTTAGTGTATTTATAGAGCATATGCATATCTTTTATGAAATACTGCCATAATTTGCATATTTTTATGTTTGTTTTGGGGCACCCACATGGTGCTTGGGGATTACTCCTGACTTGCACTCAGGAATTACTCCTAGTGGTGCTTGGGGAACAATAGGGGGTTCTGGGGACTGAAACTAGGTTGGCTGTGTGAAAGGCAAGTACTCTACTCATTGTACTATCTCTCCACCTCAGTCAGAATGCTTTTTTATCCTCTGGGTTCCTCTAGAAGATACTTTGGTTTTATTTTTATACATGCCACCCCCTGGATGTCCCAGTAGTCCTGGCTGTGCATGGCAGCATAATGCCTTGGCACTGTGGTCCTGTGGTTTAGTGCTTAGACCTAGGAGTGCTTGGGGGGGGGCATGCAGCTCTGGGGATTGATCTCAGCCCCACACATGCTTGGCATGTCTTCTACCACTTAAGCTGTCTTCTTAGCCTTTAAAATGTTATTTTGGTGGCCAGTATAGTGGGTAGGTTCTTGCATGTGGTTAACCTGAGTTCTATTCCCAGCACCACGAATGGTCCCTGAGCATGGCCAGGAGTGATCCCTGAGCACTGCTGGGTGTGTGGCTCAAGAAACCAAAGAGGGGAGGCTGGAGTGATAGCACAGCGGGTAGGGTGTTTGCCTTGCTCTCGGCCAACCTGGGTTCGATTCCCAGCATCCCATATGGTCCTCTGAGCACTGCCAGGGGTAATTCCTGAGTGCAGAGCCAGGAGTGACCCCTGTGCATCACCGGGTGTGACCCAAAACGCAAAAAAAAAAAAAAGACAAAAGAAAGAAACCAAAGAGGTTATTCTGTATTAACTATTGAGGGAGGTGACTAGAGCATCCTGCCTAGCATGCACAGGGCTGAGCTCAATCCCTGGCACAGCATGGCCCCACTGAGGCCCACCTGATATGATCTGGTTGGCCCCCAGGACAACCATGCCCAAACAGTACCACATTGCTGGGCTTGAGCCCCAAACTGTCAGGCCAGCCCTGCCACATCAGAATCAGGAGTGGCTCTGGGGGTCAAGACTACCACAGGCTAATTGTCACACATTTCTGGCCACGGCCTGGGCCATACCATGGATCCCCACTGCTGACCGTATGTGCATCCTGTGGCTCTCTGGGGAGGCAGGTCCAGCTGGCAGGTAGCAAGCAGGGATCCGAGGCATGGGTTCTCTTGCTGACTGGCTCTGGAAGGTCTGCAGGGATCTTTCTCTCCGTGCGGACTGTCCTCTGGCAGTCAGATGTGGGCTGGCACTTTGCTATCTGCTTGGAGCAAGCGTGCATGACAGTGGTCTCTCAGCGCTGAACCAGCACACTCTTCGGCCGGGCCCCTGGGTGAGTGGAGCTCTCCTCCCTGCCTGCAGGGCCTGTACCAGGGAGAAGGAGCTCCAACATTGCACCCACCAGTTCTGCCCTGGGCAAGGTAGAGAGAGAGAGAGGGTTCTCAAAGAGGCGCCTGCCAAAAACGCCAGCCTCTGCTCATGCCCTGGCTCTTGCCTCCACTCCTGCGTTGGAGTTGAGACGCTCACTGAGCGACATGAGCAGCACGAGCTCCCGCCTCCTGGCCACACTCCAGAGAGAAATCCTGTGACTTAGAGATCTTTCCAACTTCCTGGTCAGGGGTCTCTGGCTCCAGTCTGTCCAGAATTGTCTTTGTCCTTTGCTCTCTAAGTTGGGTAACAGGGTTTCCCATCTCTTTCTGTAAGTAGAAGCAACTTTCCTGTAGGCCTGTTGAGCTCCTGGAGGTTGTAAACACAAATTCTCTGTTTGACCATCTTGACCCCACCTTGACATTTTCTATATCTAGATTTTACATTCAGGTCTGTAAGCTGAGTTGGATTAATTTCTGAATATAATGTGAGATGTGAATCAAGGTTTAATTAGTTAAAAATTTTTTGCATATGTATCCATTTGTTTTAGCTTCATTTGTTGAAATGACAATGAATTGCTGCCTTATTTTTGTCAGAATCAGAAACCTGTCTGATGCATGAACTTCAAAAATAAAGTGTGGGGAAAAGAGCTAGTACAGGAAGTAAGGTCGGCCTTGCATGCATCTGACTCAAGTTCTAATCCCTGGCACCACAAATGGTTGCTCTGAGCACTGCTAGGAGTGATCACTGAGCACAGAGCCAGGAGTAAGCCTTGGTGTGCTTCTTTCCCCCAAACAAATAAGCAAACAATCTTAGAGTTTTTTCCTCTGAACCAGAAGATCCTTGTACCACAAAATATTATTGTCACTTATTTGTCCATTGAGATATTCACTAGTGCACCAGGCCTACAAAATGAATTTCAAAAATATCTGCTGAGTGGAAGTCTATTGGATGATAATTATACCTGGATGTCTAATTCCTCTTGAAAGACTTTGCTTTTTTTTTTTTTTTTGCCTCCTTAGGGAGTAATTAAGTGATGGAGGATGACACCAGCATTTAATTGTGAAAGAAACTCTATTCTTAGACATCCTGTACGCAGGACCCTTGTATTTAAAAATTGCTTTCAATCCCTATTTAATTTTATTGTTTGCATGTTTTGGGGGCTGGAGCGATAGCACAGCAGTTGGGCGTTCATCTTTCATGCGGCCGACCCGAGTTCGATTCCTCCGCCTTCTCGGAGAGCCCAGCAAGCTACCGAGAGTATCGAGCCGGCGAGGCAGAGCCTGGCAAGCTACCCGTGCCTATTGGATATGCCAAAAACAGTAACAATAAGTCTCTCAATGAGAGACGTTACTGGTGCCCGTTCGAACAAATCAATGAGCAATGGGATGACAGTGACAGTTTGCATGTTTTATAAATCTGCTCAGGTGTGTGAGACCATATACTTAAAGACACATGTGTCCTTGGAGACAAGAATGAGGGATCTCTTAGGTTGGCTGGTACCTTTGATCACGGGGCTCAGCAATGAGCATGAGAATGAGCAGGGCAAGGATGCAGGTTTTTAAAATTTTCATTTTAGTTTAACTAAAGAACTGTGACTTACAAAATTATTGCTCGTTGAGTTTTAGACCTATGGGGTTCTAACACCAATCTCAGAAGAACTTGGTATTTTAAGGAAAGAGATAGGGTTTATGCAGATCGAGAATAAATGCGATACATATTTTTCAGAAAAATATTTTGTTTAAGAGAATAGAAAGAAGGGGCCGGAGCGATAGCACAGCGGGTAGGGCATTTGCCTTGCACGCGGCTGACCCGGGTTCGATTCCCGGCATCCCATATGGTCCCCCAAGCACTGCCAGGCGTAATTCCTGAGTGCAAAGCCAGGAGTAATTCCTGAGCATCGCTGGGATGCTCAGGAGCAAAAACAAACAAACAAAAAAGAGAATAGAAAGAAGAGAACCTCCCCTGGTATAAGAAGAAATCTTCTATGCATGATTCTGAAAACAAGAATGTTAAAGATCACTATATCATTGTATCACTGTCATCCCGTTGTTCATCGATTTGCTCAAGCAGGTGCCAGTAACATCTCCATTTGTCCCTGTCGTGTGCTAGTGTAGCCTGATGGCATATTGGGGCTCTTTCAGAGTCAGGGGAATGAGGACTGTCATTGTTAACTGTTTTTGGCATATCGAGTACGCCACGGGTAGCTTGCCAGGCTCTGCTGTGATGTTAAAGATACTTCAGAGAATATGGACTCATAGGTAGAAAATGTGATTATATAAAGCTTTCTCTTCGGTGAAGAAATGAATTAATGTGAATTAATGTGTTTGCTCACTCAGGACGGGGACAGAATGAGGCCCGGAAATAGGCACAATTTTAATTCAATAAATGTGTTTCAGATAATCACTGGTAAAACAACTATTTAAGTTTCAAGTGAAAGGATTTAAAGTGTCACAAATTTTAGAAGGGAGTTTCCTAAGAAATGCACATTCTTCCTGATTTGCCAACATACCAGCAAAGGTAGGTCTGAGACACAAGAAGCAGCCCAGGCATGTGTGTCAATAGAAGTGGAGATTCCTTTTCCGGCACGCAGCATAGCTGGCATTTCCCTGCCTTAATAAAGACGTTCCCTCCCTTGACCTTTAGAGTTGGCCTTCTAAAATAGCATACTCCTCACATAATTACCACCTGTTCCCCTGCTCAGTTACTGAACGCAGATTCATCTTCCAATTCATATATATGCGAGTTCCTTCCATTTTCAGTATCAACCACACACCTCAAAAAAGTGCAGCAAGTTTGTAATCATGTAATCCATAAATTCTTTGTCAAGTAAGAGATGGATAGTGGACAGAATAAAGTTTATGAGAGGATAGAATAAAGTTTATGAGAAGATATAGAGAGTGAATTTAAATATCAGCATTCATGAGGCCAGAGAGATGGTAAAGCACTTGCTTTGCATGCCGCCATCCTGGATTATCGAACCCAGGCATCCTATGTGGAGCCTCCAGCATCACCAGAAATAAATTCATGAGTGCAGAGCCAGGTGATGCTTAAAGTACCCCTGAGCATCACCAGGTGTTACCGGAAAAAAACAAAATCAAATAAAAGAAATTTTAAATATCAGAATTCACTAGGAGCTCTTGCCCCATGTGACTTTCTCCCCCTTCTCTGTGTATAATCATGACCTGTTGCCTTGAGTCTTTAGGAGGGGTATGAATTCATTCATTCATTCTCAGGTAAGCATGTAGGGTCTCTGTAGTATGCTTGAGCATGGCATAACACTCATAACATTCGGCTTTTCCTAGGTTGTGGATGGAATAGGAAAAAAACCTACAAATGGTATTTCTAAGAAGAGTTTTAGGTAACTTCATAACAAAACTGTATACCCAGCCTGTTCCCTTTTCATATATGGTGGTGTATGAAATGAGGTGACAAAAAAATGAATACATCAAGGAACAAAAGAAGGCCAGAATGGATCTCAGTGAACTCGGGAATTTGAGGGGCTTCTAGTGGGATAGAGACCTGGCAGGCCATTAGAATTACTGCTGCTGCCGCCACACTCTCCCTTCTACTCTCACTGGTATTCTGATGACACTCTAATTTCACTATTATTACCACAGGACTATTACTGTAATGCTCCTCCCCCTCCTCCCACTGCTACTTTTGCTGCTGCTTTTACTACTATAGCTAAGAGCTAAATTTGCTACATATATTTAGCGACAGCTATATAATGATGTATTCGGCATGATGTATGATGTATGATGTGAAATGCCAATTTAAGTCCCTGAAGCACACTAGTGTCTCGAGTCATCACTATAGTCCTAGGGAGCAGGGCGAGGTAGGATCCCGTTCTGTGGCTGGGAAATTGACTCTCAGTCACCTGGTTTGCGGGAACACTGAGTGGGATGCCGTGCTTCCTCTCCTTGAGCACTCACTTCCTTCTCCCTGCCTGTCTGTCCCAGTGCAGCTTGTCACCCTCTCTCCTTCCCTGTACCCAGGACACAGTGTGGGACAGTCCCCTGCCTCCTGCCCATCCTGAGAACCCCTATGGGAGATCTTGAGACTTCAGTTCCACTTACCCTCACACTTTTTATTTCACTTTTAACTACTTTTTCATTTACCTAGTGAGCCTTCCACGGTCTCCTTTCTCTAACACTATTTTTCATTCAAAAACATATTGTGGGGGACTGGAGTGATAGTACAGCAGGTAGGGCATTTGCCTTGCACACGGTTGACCTGGGTTCGATTCCCAGCATCCTATATGGTCCCCCAAGCACCACCAGGAGTAATTCCTGAGTGCAAAGCCAGGAGTAACCCCTGAGCATCGCCGGGTCTGGCCCCAAAAGCCAAAGCCAAAAACAAAAACCATATTGTGGGATCAGAGCAATAGTATATAGTGGGTAAGGCACATGCCTTGCTCACCGCCGACCTGGGTTCAATCCCCAGCGACCCATATGATCCCCTGAGCACCGCCAGGAGTAATTCCTAAGTGCAGAGTCAGGAGTAACCTCTGAGCATTGACAGGTGTGGTCCCCAAACCAAACTAAAGAACAACAAAAAACACATTGAAAGATGAATCTAACCCTGACGTTCTGTTGGTTCCCTACCACCACCCACTTTTTGTTTTTGCCCTGAAAACCTCTCTAGCTAGTTCTCAGGCACAGCGAATCTGTCCAATTTGTGCACTGCCTGACCTCAGGCAGGTGACAGGTGAGGAGGGCTGAGTTCTGCCTGGGTAGGTCATTTGTCCATGCAGGCCAGCCATGAGCGCCTTGAGCAAACATAGTGGTGGTGTCCCCTGGAGCCATAGATTCCTCCTTTAACTTGCAGTTGTAAGTGACTTTGCATAAGCGTTCCACACTCCCAGATTCAGAGCACCCACCTCTGATCTCTGGTGGCAATTGATCGGCAAATGAAGAACCATGAAGAAAGGAAAAGCACGTGTAAGTGGGCCTGGTGTCTGTGGGTCAGTGGACTTCATATCCATGGGTCACTTCCAACGATGTTCATTAACTTGTCCCCCTGTGTGTTTTCAGATCAGACCTCTGTGATCTTCATGCTAACTTAGAGGAATCCATTCTCTTTGCACTAAGAACCCTTCTCTTCCTTTTCAGAATCCATCTGTACGAGTTGCCAGTGCTCCAAACCTGGTAAGAATGATGGGAAATGGGAGAAAATTTACTGAACAATATCTTTTCTTGCTTACTCTTGTGTAGAAGTTACAGCATCATTTCTTCCATAAGCAATGCTCTGTAGTGTTTCTTTGAGATTAGACTTTGTGTAAAAATACTAATAATACAACTATTGGAGAAAATTCCTTTAGAAATGATTTTCAAAAATCATGATGTTTGGAAATTGTTGTAATCATAGGTAGCTTAGAGATTTTATGCAACAGGAGGAAGAAGAAAAATACTTTCTATATGTAGAGAACAGTCCCTTCTCTTAGACGTGCTTTTCCAAGTGGGGTTGGCTTAACAAACGCTGGTTTAGATTTCATGGCATTTCTTGGAGTCAGTGAGGATAGCAGAGCTTTCGAGGTTCTGATGTGCATTCTGCAGAGGTGGGCCAATGGAAGCCCCTTGTCTCCAGCCAGTTGGCACACGCATCACTGATGTGCTCTGCTCTGCAAGCAACCATCCTGAGCACAAGGAACCCAATGGCCAGAACTCAGCCTTTCCCAGACACTCTTCCTTGTTGGCACAAAGCTTCCTCAGAGTCCATGGGGACTTGGATCTCAGTGAGGGCTGTACTCGAGGCTTTGTGTTCGGAATTATACTTAGTCCCTTGTGTAAAATGCTTCCATTTGAAATGGATGTTTGACTTCATAATTAGAAGGCTTGCACTTTTCATTTATCTGCAGTTGATGTTGTTCCAGATTATAGTGAAAACAGAAATCTAGGGCTTTGTCTTCCATGTGTCCCTCCATTTTGTCCCTCTTGTGCCCTGAGAAAGTTAAAAGTTTGATTTATAATTCGGCTGAAAATAAAAACAGTGTACAAAAACTTTGATCAAAGCAAATGAATGACTTTAAAGAAAATGTCTTGTCATTTGAGCCATTGAATAAATGTTAAGCCACTGATAAATTTATTCTTGGGATAAAAGTTGACTTTATGCAAAATTACATTTGTCATTTAGTTGTAATTGGTCAGTTTCTTCAAGACTAAAATTGATTAAGAATCACTTCAAATTTGAATTCTAAAAAATAAATAATTCTGACTTGACTGGTTTCTCTCAGAAGCCACAAGAGGGAGGTATTGAATCTCAAACCAAACACATTGAAACTTCAAACTTAATAAAATGTTCAGATATTCTTGTTTATAAAATGTAATGTGATGTACCAGAGAGACAGAGCAGGGATTAAGGCTCTTGTCTTGCAGCTGCTGACTCCGGTTCTATTCCCAGCACCACATGTAGTCCCCTGAGCACTGCCAGGGGTTAATCCTTAACACAGAGCCAGGAATAACCCCTGTGCACCGCTGGGTATGTCCTAAATCAAACAAATAAAAAATGTAACGTAAAAAATATGTACCATGCAGTAGCATAGATTTTATTTCTATTAAAATAATAATTAAGAGACATTGCAATTAAATTCAGTGAATAATTTTCTGTACTTCTTTACAAGGCACTTAATATCTAGAAGGTGATGTAGAGATACATAATTCCAATATCTCATGAACATGCATGCCTGTAGGCAGATTTGCATTAAAATAGAACAGAATATTTACAAGCCATAGAAAGAAAAAAACTATTTTAGAGTTTCAAAAGACAGGTATCACCCCACATTGCTAAACATCATCCCGGGTCCTCTTCCAGTCAATGAGTTCCCATTGAATGAGCTCTGGACATAACAAAGGGAAGGGGAGGTGGAAGGGGGAGAGGGAGAGAGAGACACAGAGAGAGAGGAGAAATGGAGGAAGGGGGAAGGGTGAGAGAAAGAGAGAGAGAGACAGTGAGAAAGGGAGCAAGAGAGAGACTGGGAGACTGGGGAAGGCAGGATGGAAGAAGTGCCACCTGAGAATGAACAAGAACTGTGACAAATAGAGAAACTGACTCTGGGAAGTCTGGAGAACCCCAGAGAGTCCAGGGTTTTGCTGAAATGTTGGTTTCTACACGGGAATTGTGAGAAGATGAAGCAGAAACGGGGGTTCAGCCTGCACTATGGGTGCAGGGATGCAGGAAAATCTGTCTCTGAGTGCTTTCAGAATCAAATTGTGACCATGTGTATCCTTGGCCAGAGCTGGCAGAAGCTGAGGAGAAAGAATACCCTGTCAGCTCTGAGAGACTCAGGCTCCTGTTCAGAGAACATTCTAGTAGCAGTTTGATCAGTGAATTTAAATGTAGATAAAGGGCCGTCGTGTTCTCTGCTTATTAGGCACCATGCCCCAAATGAGCACATATGAGGTATAGTTCTTAGGAAGTACTGTGTGTGGGAGTATGTGTGTCACACCTGGCAGTGCTCAGGGATCACTTCTGGCAGGTCTCAGGGCACCATATGTTGTACCAGGGATTGACCCAGGGTGGGTCTCATGCAAGGCAAACTCTGCAGCCTTGCACTATCTCCTTGGTCCCAAGATTAATTACAATATTTCGAACCTGATAAAGCACTTAACATTTTCCAAGAAGAGGTGAGGGTTGGAGAGAGAATGCAGACGTCAAGGCTCATGTCTTACATGTAGCTGACTCGAGTTTGATCGCTGAACACAGCCAGGAGTAGGCCCTGAACACCAAGTGTGATCAGGCCTCTCCCATTCCCAAATCCAAAAATCAGGGGGCTTAAAGTGGTGTTCTTATTGAAATGGTTAGTAGTTCTATGATTTTCTTGCACTAAATAAGATAGGAATAAGAACTTATTAGAGTACTTGTGGCTTCTTTAAAAATGTCTAAATAAAGGGCTAGAGAGATAGTACAGTGGGTAGGGTGCTTGCCTTGCTTGCTAACGATCAGGTTCAATCTTGAGCCTCTTCAAGTCATCCCTGAGCACAGAGCCAGGAGTAAGTCTTGAGTACCACTAGGTGTGACCCGATACTCAAAATTAATTAATTAAAAAGACAAAACATTTTTGTAGCTGAAACAAAAGCAATTCTCAGTAAAGAAGGAGATGGATTTAAGTATTTTCTGGTATTTACACAGTAATGTCTCAAATACTTTCTATGCTTCATATTTAGTATTTAGTATGTATCGCACGGTAAGTTCTTTTAATGATTTTAGTGTTTTGTTTTATAAATTGTTTTATAGCTTAGCACTAAGTATCTTTTGATGAACAACTCATTTCCTCCATGATTGCTACCCAAATCTTTTCTCAAATGGTGGTCACTATTCTGAATGTCGTTTTAAATCCTTTCACTTTTTATTGTTTTACCACACTTCCCTAAGCAATATATTAATTTGAATTTTGCTTAGTTAAAAATTGAAGTAATATACTCTGCGCATTCTCCTAATTACTTTTTTTTTTTTTTTGCTTTTTGGGTCACACCCAGCAATGCTCAGGGGTTACTTTTGGCTCTGCACTCAGGAATTACTCCTGGCGGTGCTCGGGGGACCATATGGGATGCTGGGAATCGAACCTGGGTTGGCCACATGCAAGGCAAACACCCTACCCGCTGTGCTCTCGCTCCAGCCCCTCTCCTAATTACTTTTTATTAATCAGACTGGTGATTGAGGGAAGAGGGTATTCATGTTATTTCTCTCCGCCTCTCATAAATGTTTCCTGCACTTTATCCCCAAATGTATACGTATGTGTATTATCTTGTGGATAAACATTTGAACTATCCAGTCTTTACTACTGCAGACACATGTCCCTGAATATCCTGTGCACATCTCCCATGATCTATGCATGGATTTCTTCAGGACATATACGTAGGGGTTGTTAGATCATGGTGTAATTGTATGTTTGACTTTAAAAATAAGCTTTCCCAAAATGACTGTATCAAGTTATGCTTAAATACCCTTTTTTCTTGGAGAGGGATGAAATCAGTGAGAACTGCATTCTTGTCTTCTAGGTCTTGTTTCAATATTAGTTGCTGTTCTTTTTCTCTTCTCTGATATAATTTGGGTAACAGGGAGTTATTTCGTCTTTTAATACTCCTTGAAATTGTATATATACTATGTATAGAAACTGGTTGCATAACTACTCTTTCTTTTGCAGGAAAATTTTGAATGACTAATTTGTTTACTTATTTTTTTTACCACTGTAGGTAATGTTTCTTCATAAGTACACTTTTGACTATTTTTTTCTAGAAAATGTGCTTTAAAATATGTAAGCCAAAATTGATTATGGTATATATTTTTTGTTTTGTTTCTGAGGTCCACCTGGCTGTGCTCAAGGCTTACTCTTTGCTCTTTGTCAGAGATCACACCTGGGAGGGTTCAGGGGATCATATGTGGTACCAGGAACCAAACCGAGTCCACTGCCTATAAGGCAAGGGCCTTATCCTTGTATTATTTCTTCATCATTGATTATAGCATATATTTATCTTTTTGGTCTGGGTTATGCCACTGTCATATTCCTTTTCCTTTCTGATATTTTTTATTTTATTTTTTTATTCTCGATTAGGCTTGCTAGGGGGTTTATTAATTTTGTTAATATGTTCAAACTAGCAACTTTTGATTCTATAAGTCTCAGTTGTACCTTTTTTTATCTATTTTATTAATGTTCCTTCCATCTTTATTATTGCCTTTCTTCTATATATTCTTGGTGAACCCAGTTGCTTTCTCCTGGGTTCAGTTTAGAGGCAAATAAACAGATTAGGTATCATTTAAGCTAAGTTAAAGCTTGATTTATTAGTATTTGTGGTACTTTTTTCTATATAAGAAGTTAGCTTCTTTATCACCTCTGTGAACTTAGTCAGGTGAGTTCTCAGTTCCTGTGTGTCACATCTTAAAATAGAGGAAATAATTAGTCGAAAAGGACTGTTGTAGAATAAACAGAGGTAATGGGTAAGATTCCAGTGAAGACACAGAAAATACTGCACATGTGCTCTCCCCTTTTTTTCTTCTCAAACGGGTGACCTATAGAGCATTATACACCCTGATGAAAAGCATTTTGGATAAAAATCATGTCTCTAGACCTGGAGGACTCACACAATGCCTTAGGACACCTGCCTTGTAAGTGTATGACAACAGCTCAAGTCCCTGGTGTCCCATTTGCCCTAAGCACGATGCTGTCAGTTCCCCTGTTCCACATGTAGAGGCCGGCACTGCAAGTTCTGTTTGGGCTGTACTCAGGCACGAGTCATTGGTAGCATGTACTGAGTCACTGTGTTAATCCTGGCAGCTCTGCAGCCTGCAGTCCCTGGTACTTCTGGTCCTGTATAGCCAGGAGCATGTGGAAAGCACAGAAAGGGGTGCAGATGCTAGGGCTGAGCAGTGCAAAGCACCACAGCAGCCCCATAACTGTACCTGGTGCATCTGAGTCAGAGTGCGACCCCTGGCTAGCACATGTACAGATGCCAGCTGGAAGAGCCCCAACCTTGGTGAGTGGCACAGTGGCGTGCAGCATTGCCACTGCCTAGAGGTGGCCCAGGGGAGCCACATGGATGGACTGGTGTGACCTCTGCTCCTCACCACAACCGGGTAATGAGAGGAAAGGAAGGGAGTGGAGAGAGTATTCACAATGCAAATAAACAAATTCAGTTTCGTTTTCGAATTCCTAACACATTTTCCCTCTGATCCTTGAAGTGTTAGCTGTCTCTAGTTTCTAGACATATGAAAGAATTTTTTCAAGTCATTTTCAAAGTGATTTAATTTTTACTGATATGAATTAACTCTATTGTGGTCAAAGTTGCAAGATCTGATTTATGGTTGAATCTGTGCTTTTGTGGATAATACATTTTGTTTTATTTTGTTTTTATTCTGACCAGTTAGATGATAATTATTATTGTCTTATACTGCTAATATTTGCTTAGGTCTATTCATGTATTTACAACAGCCCTCCCTCCGCCCCTGCTCCCCTCCCCACAGACCAGACCATTCAGTAGCTGGACCAGCACAGAGAAGCTACTGGAGCCTACCAGTAGTGGGGACCTCCAGGGGTACCTCAGCAGTGCCTGAGGACCTTAATCCTGTGAGGTTTGGGGGCTATGCAGTGCAGGGATTGGCCTCTGGGTTCCTCTGTGCCAGGTATGTGCTCCAGCCTTGAGCATCTTCCTGACCTAGAGTGATCTCTTTCTTAGCTTATTCTTTTTCATAGGCAGGTAGGTTTTTTTCCTCTGGTAGTAAATTCCTCTAAAAGTGTTTTAATGAAGGTCTTTTATTAAAATCCTTCAGAATCATTTGTCTGAATGCATCTATTTATCTGTAAATATCTAAATTTGACCATCATTCTTTTTTTTATTTTTAATTAGTGAATCACCGTGAGGGTACAGTTACAGATTTATACATTTTTGTGCTCATGTTTCCTCCATACAAAGTTCGAGAACCCATCCCTTCACCAGTGCCCATTCTCCACCACCAGTAAACCCAGCGTCCCTCCCACCCTCCCCAGTCCCGTCTCCCCCCACCCCAAACTGCCACTATGGCACGGTATTCCCTTTTGTTCTCTCTCTCTGATTAGGTGTTGTGGTTTGCAATAAAGGTGTTGAGTGGGCATTCTGTTCAGTCTCTAGTCTACATTCGGCACGAGTCACCCCTCCCCCGCATGACCTCCGACCACATGTTACTTGGTGTTCCCTTCTCTGAGTTGCCCAGAATGAGAGACCAGCCTCCAAGCCATGGAGTCAACCTCCTAGTACTTATTTCTACTATTCTTGGGTGTTAGACTCCTAGTCTATTATTCTATATTCCACAGATGAGTGCAATCTTTCTATGTCTGTCTCTCTCTTTCTGACTCATTTCACTTAGCATGATACTTTCCATGCTGATACACTTATATGCAAACTTCATGACCTCATTTTTTCTAACAGCTGCATAGTATTCCATTGTATAGATGTACCAAAGTTTCTTCAACCAGTCATCTGTTCTAGGGCACTCGGGTTTTTTCCAGATTCTGGCTATTGTAAACAGTGCTGCAATGAACATATAAGTGCAGATGTCACTTCCACTATACTTTTTTGCTCCTCTGGGATATATTCCCAGCAGTGGTATTACTGGGTCAAATGGGAGCTCAACCTCTAGTTTTTTGAGAATCGTCCATATTGTTTTCCAAAAGGGCTGAACTAGTCGGCATTCCCACCAGCAGTGTAGAAGGGTCCCTTTCTCCCCACATCCTCTCCAACAGTGGTTGCTTTTGTTCTTTTGGATGTGTGCTAGTCTCTGTGGTGTGAGGTGGTATCTCATGGTTGTTTTGATCTGCATCTCTCTGATGATTAGTGATGCAGAGCACTTTTTTATGTGCCTTTTGGCCATTCGTATCTCTTCCTTGGGAAAGTTTCTGTTCATTTCTTCACCCCATTTTTTGATGGGGTTGGGTGTGTTCTTCTTGTAGAGTTCAGCCAGTGCTTTATATACCATTGATATCAACACCTTATCTGATGGGTATTGTGTAAATATCCTTTCCCATTCTGTAGACTGTCTTTGTATTCTGGTCACTGTATCTTTTGTGGTGCAGAAGCTTTTTAGTTTAATGTAGTCCCATTTGTTGATCTCTGTTTCTACTAGATTGCTTAGTTCCGTGTCATCTTTGAAGATACCTTTATCTTCAATATCGTGGAAGGTTTTGCTGACTTTGTCTTCAATGTACCTTATGGTTTGTGGTCTGATGTTGAGGTCTTTAATCCATTTTGATCTGATGACCATCATTCTTGAAGGATATTTTTGTTGTATATCTAGTTCCAGATTGATAGTTATATTTCTCTTACACTGGAGATATCATTCTCTCCTGTCCCAGGTTACAGCTGTGGAGTTAGCTAGTTAGCTGAGTGTTTAGTTAGATATAACTATATATATATACATATATATATATACACATACATATACATACACACACACACACACATATATGTATTGCCTCTTTAAGTCATACCCGGCAATGCTCAGGGATTACTTCTGGCTGTGGACTCAGGAATTACTCCTAATGGTGCTTTTGAGGGACCATATGGGATGCCAGGGATCGAACCCTGGTCAGCAGCGTGCAGGGCAAAGGCCCTACCCTCTGTTCTACTGCTCTGCCCCCATCCTCTTTTTAAAAATTGACTGCTTTTAAATCTTTTCTTTGTCTTTGGCACTTCTCAGCTTTTCGGTAACAGGTCTAGGAGTGGATTTTTTAAAAAAGTGATTCTTCTGGGCATTTTTTTATGTTTAACTTTGAGGATTGATAACTACTATCAGTTTTAGAAAATTCTGATTTTTTTTAATCCTGTATTCACTTTATGGAATTCCACTATATTGAATTTCAATGGAATGGTTTTTGTTCTTTCTAATTTTTAGTATTATTAAACTTTCTTTCATATTTTCTATTACTTTCTTTGTGCTGGATTTGGGCCACAGGATTATTAGTTCTTTATTAAATCATGTATAATATACCATGGGTTTTTCATTTCAGTAATTTATTTTATAGGCATGTTATTTACACTCTTTAAATTCATTAAAAAATATTGTTTATGGTTTGCACGGCAGAGCCTGGCAAGCTACCTGTGGTGTATTTGATATGCCAAAAAACAGTAACAAGTCTCACAGTGGAGACATTACTGGTGCCCGCTCGAGCAAATCGATGAACAACGGGATGACAGTGCTACAGTGCTACAGTTTATGGTTTTAATTGCTATTTCTTTAAATATGTAAGCACTTCTTTTTCTCTGTCTGATAACTATAATATCTAATATCTTGGTTAATCTAGTTTATTATCTTGTGCTTATGGCTCTTTTGTTACATTTTTATTATAAGCTTATATTGAATTTTTGTGGAATTCATTGAGGACCGGATTAAAGGTCCATTTTTATTGAAAGAAAGTTTTGTCTGCTTTTTTACCAGGTACACAGGGAAAATACATATTTGCATCTATTTCTATAAATATTTTGATTACGTTAAAAATAGACTAGGGAAATTTAAGACCCAAATCCATGTTAAAGCTGATAAATAATCATTGGAGTTTTGGAAAGTAGGGTTACCATAGAAAGAAAGGCAGGATGCTATTAAATTTGAGTTTTAGGTAAACAGTGAATAATATTATAGTGTAAGTATGTTGTTACATAAAATTTAAATTTAATTGAGCATCCCTAATTTATATTGTTAAGTTGGTTTTTGTTTTGTTTTATTTTTGAGCAACTTTGGATTCAAAAGAAATTTGTGACTCAGTACAGAGTTTTTGTGTATGTCCTTCACCCCTGGCGCACTGCATCAGGATCTCCATTACAGTGGTAACTTATTATCAGTCAACCCTCATTAACACACACTGGCATAATTGATACAATCATCCGAAGTCTAGTTTGCATCAGGATTATATCTTGGTGGTATGCATTTTATACATTCTGACATGGACAATGCATGTATGTACCACTACAGTATCATGTAGAACAGTTTGACTACCCTTGAAACTTGCAGCACCTTATTTTGATTTGCTAAATCAGATGGTCTGAGTTGGGGAAATGTTTTTCCTCCATGAAAAGCCAAGAGAAAGACAGAAAATGTTTTTTATACTGCTCCTGTAGGGGGTTTACCCCTTTGTTTACTGTTTCTCTATGGGCATCACCTTTTTTCTCAAGGGCTCCGTGGTTCTCCCCAGAGAATCCCTGTTCCCTATAAGATTAATGCTCTGGGCCATTTAGGACTGCAGGTACCTCCAGCCTAGCAAAAGTGCTCAGTCATCTCTTATTTCTGGGATTCGTCCAACAGCAGCATTCCTAATTTCAGAGAAATCCTGTACTCTCTTGAGACTTTCCCACACATTGTTTTTAAATGTTTTTTAAAATTACTGAATTTGGCATCCTTGGGTATTCACTGGTGGTAGGATTTTCAAAGTCCTGGTCCATTTTATTTTCAGTAATGGATGATTTTAAGTCATTGTGTAGATCCTCTCAGTCCTTACTACCAAATAAAATGGATATTTTTATTATCAAACATTAGCCAGTGGCACAAATGCTGGCCGACTTCGACCAAGAGTGTGGAAAGGTCGGTTTGCAGCTGAACCTCAACAAGATGATGCTCATGAAAAATGAACCAGTCCCTGAAGCTCCATTTGCTCTCAATGGAACGAACATCTCCGAATGCAGCAGCTATGTGTACTTGGGTCGAGAAATCAACACGAGGAACGACTTGGTGCCAGAACTGCACAGGAGGAAGAGAGCAGCGTGGAATGCCTTCAAGAGTGTCGAAGAAGTGGTTAAGAGAACAAAGAACCTCCGACTCTGGGCACATCTTTTTGATTCCACCATTCTTCCTGCACTAACATATGCCTGAGAGACCTGGGCCCTACACAAACAGGATGAGAACGCTATTAGGGTATCCCAAAGAGGAATTGAAAGAGCTATGATAGGAGTATCATATCTCACTCAAGTGAGAGATGGAATCCGGAATTCTGACCTCCATTGATGGTCAAGAGTCAGGGACACTGTCTCGTTTGAAAAGGTATCAAAAAATCAGATGGGCTGGTCATGTAATGCGATTCAGAGATGACCGCTGGACTAGAGCTGTTACCGACTGGATGTCAGAAGACCTCGTGGCCGCCCACCAACTAGATGGTCAGATTTCTTCGTCAAATCCCTGAACGAATGATTTGAGGCTCTTCCTGTTCCTGGAGCAAGCAGATATCATTGGGCTGCACTAGCAAGTGACAAGGACAAATGGCGACGTTACTGGCGCCCACTTGAGCAAATCGAAGATCAACGGGACAAGTGATACAAGTGATACAAGTGATTTTTATTATCACCCTAACTTTACAGATAAATTTGAAATTTTAGAAAGGTTAAACAATTTGCATAAATTCACAGGCACAACCAAGTTTTTCTTTCTCTGAATTACTTATGCTTTTACAAATTTGCTGCATTCTTTCTTTATCATTCAAAGTTGACAAAAGTTTTAAAGCTTGTTTTTATTTACTTAGTTGAGATTTATGTCTATTTAGCCCATGATTGTAACAGCTGTGCAGGGGCTGGAGAGACAGTACAGTGGGTAGGGTACTTGGCTTGCATGTGGCCAACCCAGGTTTGATCCCTGGCATAAACCCTTGATGGATGGCATCAACACGAATCTTGGGTTTGATCTGTTATTTAGGAGAAACTGCTTATATGCAAGGCCTTTTGAGGGATTTAGTATAGACAAATGTCTTAGGTTTACTTTAGAATACTTCTTAGCTTCGCAGGTTTGAAAAGTTTATTGTGTCTTTTCTGCAACTAATGTGACTCTAGTATTCTAACATTCTATTATTCGTGCTAAGAAAGTCCAAAATTTTAATAATATAAATTTATCATAGGAGATGTTTCTTTTCAGTGATTGGAGTACTTGTATATACCCACTAGAGCTTTTCCAGATATACAGACAAGAAGGAAAGCTAACCTGTCACCAGAGATATAATTTGTAAATTATGAATGAGAAAAGGGAAAATTAAATGACTTAAGATAATTATATGGGAGGAGGGGACATGCAAAGAGACAATACAGCTGCTAGGGCACTTGCTTGTATGCAGTCAACACAGGTGCAACCCACATATGGTCCTCCAAACACTGTCAGGGGTGATCCCTGAGTGTAGAGTTAAGTGTAAGCCCTGAGCACATCTGGGTGAAGAACAAAACAAAAACAAACTAACAATAAGTATAGGATCTTCAGACAATAGAAGGCCTGTTTCTAGTAACAGATTCTACTGTAGAATAGAATAAACACTGAACATTTGTTGATGTTCATTGGACATCTACTGATGAACATTCAACTGATTATCTACTTTTTTTTTTCTTTTTGGGTCACATTTGGGGATGCACAGGGGTTACTCCTGGCTCTGCACTCAGGAATCACCCCTGGCAGTGCTCAGGGGACCATATGGGATGCTGGGATTCGAACCTGGTTCTACCGCATGCAAGGCAAACACCCTACCTGCTGTGCTATTGCTCCAGCCCCTACTTTTTTTTTTCTTTTTTGGGTCACACTCAGCGATGCACAGGGGTTACTCCTGGCTCATGCACTCAGGAATTACTCCTGGCAGTGCTCAGGGGACCATGTGGGATGCTGGGAATCCAACCCGAGTTGGCCGCATGCAAGGCAAATGCCCTACCTGCTATGCTATCACTCCAGCCCTGATTATCTACTTCTTTTTGGTCCTCATTCCAGGTGCTCCATAAGTCTGTGATCTGCTTTTTTTTTTTTTTGGTGATGCTGAACCATATTTCTAGCACCGGTGACCTGCTTTGGGTAACTTACAATCACAGACCTCTCTCTCAACCAGCCTGGCAAAGCTGCCTTTTTATATCTGGTTGCAACATTCTTCAGTTAATTCTCAAGGAAATGGACTCTGGACACTAAGTCAGACTTTCTGGCTCCATCGGATTCCTGTAGGACACCTATCCACTCCATCATCAGCAAAATTGCCTCTTTGGTCTGTTTTCTCCGGTTCTCGATTGTTCTTCCCTGACATCCTGTGGGCTCTGAGAACTTGGGCTCAGCTAGGTCTTGGCACTTATTCATAGGGCCCTCACCCACAGGAAGTGGATGTTGCTGGAACCAGTCCACCTGTGTCCCTGCCAGGGTTTTCACATTCTGGGAGTGATTGCAAATATTTTGGGGTTCTTTTGTGTCTGTTTCTCTCGGGTGGCTGATTGCAATTCTTCACTTGTCTCTGCTTTTTTACCTTTCTCTTAATGATGAATGTGGAGGTCTTGGGTTGTAAATAAAACATTTGAGTGAGGAAAACCTGGTAAAATCTAGTTTGAGAGCAGAGTGCTTTAACATTGAGAGTTCTATTTACCTCCAAAGGTAGCTGCAATTTCATTTTATTTTATAGTTAATCATCAAAGATATTTCATTATCATTGTTGCAGATTGAACACTGAGTCTCAGATGCAAGTCAAGTGCTTTTACACTCAGCCTCAGTCCAGCCATAAGCTTTTAAAGGCATAAATGTCAATGCACTCACTTCAATAGGGTTTCCTGCCCTAGAGGGTCCCTGAGGTTCTGGGTCTGGTTTTCTTCCTGACAAATCAATTTAGTTGAGTCAGTCGGCCTGGACTTAATCATTATTTTGGGATTCCCAAAACCAAGGGAACTGAGGCATTTGATGTATTTCTGCTGAGGAGAGTTTGACTCATTTCTTTGGGTGACTCAATTTGGATTAAAAGGTTGGCTTAAACAGTGTTTTGAATGGGGAGAAAGAAGAAATTCAAAGCTTGATCCAGATAAATGAGACATCCATTTTGACTTCATAGAGATATTTAACCCTAGGGCTTGCAAGCAGGGACTTAGTATTTGAGGGACCTCTCAAACAGAGCGTAAGAGGTACAATTCTCACCCTGTTGGACTGCAAGGACCCAAGGATGCCATGCTTCAGGGGTCCTGAGGTTCTGGGGCTTAACCAGGCGACCCCAGTAGTTCTCAGGGTGTCCAGGGCCAAACACAATGGTACTGGGCAGCAGGTATTCAGAGCTGCAGGAGGTCATACGCAAGGGGTCATGTGGTTCCAGGGATCAAGACGGAGTTAGCCACATGCAAAGACAGAGTCTTAACTTCTGCACTTGCTCAGTACCAAGTGCTGTTGAAATAAGACAGATGGAAGCACCTGGAAACTGCAAGTGTGAGTGAGTCTTCTGGAAATAGGACCATTCACCTCATTTCCATACAACATTCGAAGAGACCAAATTGAACAAACTGCTCAGAAAGTATATTTTTAAACAATGTAATAAGGATTCCAGAACAGTCTAGAAGCATGTAAGCCACTCTCTCAGTCTTGTATGGGCCAGGATAGTACATGGTATTTTCCTTGCTCATTATTGGTGATTAGATCTCATGTGTTGGAGAACATTCATTTCCATTCATGAGTATGCTAATTTGAGTGTTCATGAATCTCTCTGGCACCTTCCCCAGTCAAAGTATTCTTCTCACCAATTGGTTTCAGCTCAGACTGATAACCTGTCTCTTGTATTTCACTCTGACATGGACGAAAGGACAGGGGAAAAACAGAACACATAGCAGCTGTTTCTGGCTTTAGTTTCGTGGGCTCAGAAAAGTTCTGTTCACCTGGTCAGTCTTTCCAGGATGTCCCATGCCATTTTGGGGCACTGTGGGTGTTTGTCATTTCCCCATGGTTTCTCGCCAAATGAAACAAGGATCTATATAAGGAATTGCTTAGCCTTTCAATGGATAAAATCACCTTTGCCCTGGCTCTATTTCCATCCATCACATGACAGATACATTCTCTGGTTTAATCCATGTGACAGCCTCAGTGGGTCAGTGCCAGAGAAAGTGGTCTAAGGTGAAATAGGGGACGAGTAACTGCAGTTGTTGGGGCCACCCATTTGCGTTTCTCATTTATCAAGACTAGTTTTTACAAAAGAGAAAGAAAGGAGGCAATCAGGAGTTTGTTGTGGCAAGTATGTGTGGATGGGAGGGGGATCATTTATCTAGCTGGAGAGTCTGTGGATGCCACACCATTTCTTTCATGCTTCTGGTGAGCTTTTAACATTTCATCAATAGTCATAGTCAGTGGCTTCCTCCACCCACAGAAAAATTCTTTAAGGATTCCTGAGTCCATTGTATACAAGTCTGTTTAAAAGACTTGTTTAGCTTCCAGGAATGATGCTAGGAAAAGTTGAGAGTTTAGGTTTTTACGGTCCTGGGCAAGAAGACAACTCAAGAGTGGGGAAGTCTAAATATGAAACTCAGGGGGAACCTTCTTTTAAATATTTTGAAATTTGTGTTTTGTTTTATTGACAAATGAATTACATCACTGTTTATGTTGGAAGTCTACTGCATAATGGTTTGATTTACATATATTGTGAAATGCAGCCTTCTTTACATACCCACTAATCTACTTCTTTTAATATAATTGCAGCTACATAATCAGAGAGCGAGAACAAAAGGGAATTCCCTGCCATAGTGGCAGGGTGGGGTGGGGGGAGACGGGACTGGGGAGCGGGGGAGGGATGTTGGGTTTACGGGTGGTGGAGAATGGGCACTGGTGAAGGGATGGGTTATTGAACTTTGTATGGGGGAAGCATGAGCACAAAGATGTATGGATCTGTAACTGTACCCTCACGATGACTCTCTAATTAAAAATAAACTAATAAAAAAAAACTATTCCAACTTAAAAAAATATATATAATTGCAGCTACAGCGCAGAATTTAATGGGGGAAAAAGCTGTCCATTCTGCTCTGGAACAAATACTGTACATCAGCCTAAATCCTTCATGAAATTAGTTGGATTCAATCATTTCATGCCAAGTTCTTTAGGATATCAAACAGTGTGATTAATGGCCAGTGAATGCTAATCAATTTTGATAAAGAGATTTGGCACGTTGGTCCTTTTTAAAAGTAATATAATTTTTTTTACCATGAAACTATTTTAATGTTGTTGCAACTACAAAATGCAACAATCATCAATTTATCAAGACCCAAGTTTCAAAAATGCATTTTAATTACTACTTCATACCTATTTTACAAAATAAAGGCAAGATATTTAAATCCTCCTTGTCCTAGTTATGCTATCTGCGTCCCTAACTGATTTACTATCACTATAATGTATAAGCTGCAATACCCATAAGATGCTATATAAGAAAAAATAAAATAAAATATTAACCTCCGCTTCAATGTATAGTTTCCAGAATCTGTCAGAACAAAGGTAATATAAATTTTTAATATTTCTTAGTTGAGGATCGTTGTTTGCTTGTGCCAGGCATCAAGCTGAGGATCTCATGCAAAGCATCCACCAAGCTACACTCCCAGCCTGAAATGATATTCTTAGCTACCTGGTTTAGCTTTGGCCATGGAGACATAGAGTGCTGGGAACTTAAAGATGAGAAGTTCCAGGACATAGCCTTACTCAGAAGAAATAAGAAGTAGATAAAAAAATAAAACACTTAGAAATAAGACTTAATGAAATGCATGCTACTGAGTTATGTTTAGTTTCATACCAGGTAGGAGTTGACAAACATTTTGGTCAGGATTCCTTTATATTATTTCTTGTTTCATTTTGTTTTTGAGCCACGTCCAGCATTGCTTAGGGCTTTACTCCTGGCTCTGCACTCAGGGATCACTCCTGGTGGGGCTTGGGTTATCAGGTGGGGTGCTGGAGATCAAACCCAGTTGGTCACTTGTAAGGCAAGTACCCTACCTGCTGTGCTCTCATTCCAGCCCCAGGAATCCATTTCATTCTTAAAAACTGAGCATCATCAAAGGTTTTTAATTTTTTTTAATTAAAAAAATTTTTTTTTAATTACACAGTTTTTATTTGGAAATTTTGAAGGGAAGGAGGGAGAGATGTGGGAGACAGTGGAGAATAACCTGCTCAAGAGAGAGCCCGGGCTTCTCCAAGGGTGGAGAGAGCCCCTACACACATCCCAGCATTAGATATGAAAATATGAAAGTTCACATCTCAAGAGGGGAGATGCGGGCAACACATGTGCTCAAGCACCACATATGCTTGTCCACATGGGCACAGGCAGCACATGGGCTCAGGCAGCATATGTGCATGCTTCCTTTGTTCAAGGTGGCCTTTATAGGGTTTTCCAACCTACCCCCATGTGGGATTTCTACCTAGGTAAAAGTCCATTGCTAGGGAGGTTACCAGGGTGTTGGGAGTGGCGATGGTCTTCTTTGAAATTCCTTTCCTGGCCTTTTCTTCCTGCAGGAGCTTCTTCTGGGTCTGTTGCTGTCTTTCTGATAGGCAAGACCCAAGCTACATGCTACTGCCCTAGAAGCAAAAAGACCAAAGACTCTGTTTGACCATCTACCCATTCACAAGTACCCAGAACTCATTAGCCTTTTTTGATGAGTATTTTCAACTACCCTAAACTTCCACTAGAATCTGTTCAGCAAAAATGCCCCCAGACAAACAGCATCGTTGTTAGATAACCCATGACAAGTGCCTATATTCTAGCCAAATTGGATGGAGTGTAAATTAGGGCTCTGGGCCTAGACAGAGAGATGGAAAAGAACTAATACCAAGTGTAACCATGCAAAAACCAGGCATTATGTTATCAAAGCACAATACACCATACTTTCTCTGTGCTCCATAACAGGACTTGGGGACAAGTTAATTTTCATCAATTTTTTAAAATTTATTTTATTTTATTTTAAAATTCATTTTTAATTGAATCACCGTGAGAACAGTTACAAAGCTTTCAGGTTTAAGTCTCAGTCATACAATGATCAAACACCCATCCCTTCACCAGTGCACGTGTCCCACCACCAAGAACCCCAATATACACCCCATCCCACTCCTCCCCCTGCCTGTGTGGCAGATGATTTCTACTTTATTCTCTCTCTACTTTGATTACATTAAATTTTTTGACAGAGACCCACCATTATTATTAGGAATTTCCCCCCAACAATCAGACCTGCCGAAAAGACATTATTAGATAATTTGTTTTCTATTGCTGATAATGAAGAGCATATGATGTTGTGCGGCCACTATTGTGGCCACGTGATTTTGGAGTTCTGGTATTTCAGTAATCAAGTCTGGAAGGATTTCTGCCAAAAGCCACTGGGTTCCAAGATTGGTTTGTGTGTCTCTGGGATCATGGCCGTTCAGGAACTGGAGGGGACTTTTCATCAATTTGCAGGCAGTAAGTGGCTAAGTCAGGCTTTGAAACAGACTCGACCTGGAGGCTGTCTTTCTAATTCTTTTTCAACAACATGCCAGATATTAGAGTATGAGATGGAGTAATGGCTGCATGGAAGGAACTAGGGATCCAGAGGGAAAGCTCAGAGGCTTACCAGGCCATAATTGACTTGCAAACTGTTGTAGATTTGATCCATGGTGCTGCCACATGCTCTGAGGAGGACCCTTGCATATGGACTACATGGGCGCATGAGCACCTTACCTGCAGCCACACATGCAGAGCATTCTGTGCACTGCACTTCCCCGCTGGCAATACACGGCTACCCCTCGGAGGAAGAGCTGAGGAGAGCAACACTTCCCTGGGAATGTTGAGTAAAACATTGAACACTTCCCTGGAATCTATTGAGTAAAACATTGAATAAGCACCACTCAGAGGGAGAGGCCGAGTGTTGGTCATTTTGGGCTGGCTGATTCATCGCACATTGGGATTTTCCACAAATGCCTTTTCTGGTAAAACTGGGAAGGACAGTCAAGGGGACAGAGGAAAGTACACTCCACCCAAGGTTGGGAGAAGAATGGCAAATCTCAGCTGCATCTCAAGCTTAGAAGCCCAAGGCAGCTGGCTTTTGTTTTGTTTCTTGTGTGGATGTTGCTGCTAGGGGTCAGCATATCGACAATGTTGATGCACTTTGAGTCTCGCAGAGGCTTGCATACAAGACAGGCGTGGAATCTGGCTATTTCCAACTTTTCCTTGGCAAGCATGATGGCCAGTGCCCTCTGTGTCTGTCTGGGCGTGGTCTCTGCTGCCTTGTAAACCCAAGATCTTCTGTTGCATAGGCTTAGATGGGTATTTCTTTGTTCCTGCTTCTCTTATTTTTCCCCTTTGACCTTGTTTGCTAAGATGAAATCCAGTCCTCTTGGGTGTGTAAGGTTCTCCTCCTAAAGTGACATTTCCTGTCTGAAGTCTGATGCAGAGCTGGGCAGCCCTCTCTAATGTCATCAGGAGCTAAATATAATTTGTGCTACTCATTAGCACACAATTATGCTTTTACATAAGTTTCTTTGGCATGTCTTTTGGAAATTTATATCTGGAAAATTGTCTTCTTTGAAAAATAGAACGATTTCCTTTTATATCAGATAAGATTTCTGTAATTCTTGTCTTCCAGAAACTTAGAGCAGAATTCATTATTCAAATATGATTCTTTGTGTATTCTAACTTTGTTTCTTTTCTTTCCACAAGATTTAAAAGTGTTCATTATATTCATAGCTTTTGTTATGAGCTAAAGCTTTTGTGAAATAGGTCATGTGGACTCACCTTGAGTAAAAACTTGCTGATCTGAGTTTAATTTTTTATAAAGTCAAAATGTCAAAAGCCTGAAAAAATCTCTCATGACATTACGTGAAATTGGGTGAACCCGCTAAGGCAAGTTTTTTTTCATTGTTATAAAGACTGTAAAAGGAAATCTTGTTGTGAAAGAAACTTTGGGTAATAAATGACACTGACAAAGTGATACAGGTGTTATGACAAAGGATACAAAAATGAAACCAAAAGTGAAACCAGTGTGCAGAGAGAAATTGAGAGGTTACCCCTGGAGAACGTTAATATTTAATTTTCATTTAAATTAATACGAATTTAATTTTATACTAAATAAATTTTTATATGAACTAAGTCATTCACATAAAATATAAAGGACGATAGATTTTCCATTTCCAGACATGGAGAAGCTGTACGTAGATTTCTGTATTGTAATCACTCCAGGCTCTCTCCTTTTCATAACTGTGGAGACTAAAGACCACTGGTTCCAGTCAGAGTAATCTGCCACTAAACAGTCATGTGATCTCAGCAAATGAATCCCAATTGCTGCCTCGTTTTTCTAATCTTTAAAATGGGATCATAAGATCTGCCTCCATGGGCAGTTCTAACAATGTAACAATTTCTTTTCTTTTTGAAAAGAAATCACCACAACGCCTGACACACTTTTCCTTGTCATTTGAATTTTGCCATGTATGAAAGCTAGGGCTGTATTATCTATTGTATGAAAATTTCTATATGAAGTCCTGAGTTAGATTTTTATTGTTTTTTTTTTCTTTTTGGGTCACACCCAGCGATGCTCAGGGGTCACTCCTGGCTCTGCACTCAGGAATTACCCCTGGCGATGCTCAGGGGACCATATGGGATGCTGGGAATCGAACCCGGGTCGGCCGCGTGCAAGGCAAACACCCTACCCACTGTGCTATCACTCTAGCCTCCCTGAGTTAGATTTTTAAAAAGAAAAATGTTTCCTGAGGGGTAACATACATCTGCACAAGAATACAGCCATAATTGAACACATATGATGCTAGAACTTTCACCAAGTGAGAACAGTAGGTACTTACACTTAGATTAAGGATCAGCCCCTAGTCCCCTCCTCCTGTCCTTCCTTGTCACTGTTCCACCCTAGAAAGGTACCTTCCACTACACAGATTTGCAACACTTGGCCTTGTTTTGTCTGTTTTGGATTTAACATTTGCAAGATTTCTCCACATCATGTGTAGAACTGCAGTTTTTCTATCCCCGTGGTTATGTAAAAAAGTATTTTATACAAAAAACAAAAACAAAAACAAAAAACACTTCTACAAAAGATACAAGAGAATACAAGTAAGTGGAAAGATATCTCTGTTCATGGACTGTAAGGATCAGTATTGTCAAAATGGCAATCTTGTCCAAAGTGTTACACAGATTCAATGCAGTTCTAATAAAAATACCCATGACTTTTTTTTTAAAGACATAGATCAAACGCTGTTGAAATTTATATAGAATAATAAAACCCCAAGAATAGCCAAAATAATCCTAGGGGAAAAGAAGATGGACACTTACCCTTCCCCGATTTTATTTTATTTTTATTTTTAAAAATTTTTATTTTTTATTCTTTTATAGAATCACCATGTGGAAAGTTACAAAGCTTTCAGGTTTAAGTCTCAGTTATACAATGCTCGAACACCCATCCCTTCACCAGTGCACATATTCCACCACCAAGAATCACAGTATACCTCCCCCCTCACCCCCACCTCCTCACTTCCCCAATTTTAAATTAAACTGTAGTAAGCTGTAGTAATCAAGACAGTGTTATTGGAATAAGGACAGATGTTCAGACAAATGGAATAGAACTGAAAGTTCAGAGTTAGATATGCAGGTATATGCACAACTAATCTTAGACTGTCACTGTCACTGTCATCCCGTTGATCATCAATTTGCTTGAGTGGGCACCAGTGACATCTCCATTGTGAGATTTGTTGTTACTGTTTTTGGCATATCGAATATGCCACGGGTAGCTTGCCAGGCTCTGCCATGTAGGCAAGATACTCTCGGTAGCTTGCCGGGCTCTCTGAGAGGGGCGGAGGAATCAAACCCGGGTTGGCCATGTGCAAGGCAAACGCCCTGCTGCTGTGCTATCACTCCAGCCCAATCTTAGACAAAGGAGCAAAAAGTATGAAGTGAGCAAGGAAAGCCTCTTCAACAAGTGGTACCGGGAAAATTGACTGGTTACATGCAAAAAACACCAACCATGCTCAAAAGTCAAATGAAAAATGGGTTCAAGACTTCAGTATCAGAGTCATACCCATGAGCCACCTCTGGTGCCATGTAAGCTCTCTCACCCACCATAATCCAGAGGCTCAGAAATAAATCTTGAAAGAGATCAACAAGTGGATCCAAGAATTTCTTCTGGATCGTATATAAGGCTGAGTCATCCTGGGGTAATCCAGAGGGACAAGTGAGCCCTGTGCCCTCCCAAACAGAGCCCTGGCAGCTGAAAACCTCCACACATCACAATTTTCCACCATACTCACAGCCGAACTCCACTGCTTGTGTGACCTCATCCAGAAATTAATTTGTTGGAAAATCTCAGATATGCGGGTTTGTGACTGAAATCTCCAGCTTTCATAGAGTCAAGTGTGGGCTACATACCCCCCACCATCTCCCTGTTCTTCCAGAAGCCTGGCAGTTCATGCACACATTACAAAGCTATCACCCAGTTAAGAATTTAATGTTAGCTGTATAACCCTGTTAAAAGTTTTGGATTTCCTGGAGTGACATCTCAAACTCTGTAACACTTTAAACCAGGAGCAGCACACGAGATTGGATGGGATGTAATGTAGAAGGCAACCAGTCTCGATTAACTATAAGCACAGAAGACTTAAACCCGTGACAACATTTTAGTCATCTCTTATACAAGGGTCTAATGGCTCCATGGTGAGATACAACAGTCTTCACTAACTTTCTTTAAGGAAACATTCTTCGATCATCCTTCTAGCAAATTATTCATAACACTGTCACTGTCACTGTCATCCTGTTGCTCAGTGATTTGTTCGAGCGGGCACCAGTAACATCTCTCATTGTGAGACTTATTGTTACTATTTTTGGCATATTGAATACTCCACGGGTAGCTTGTTAGGCTCTGCCATGCAGTCTCGATACTCTTGGTAGCTTGCCGGGCTCTCCGAGAGGGGCGGAGGAATCGAACGCGGGTTGGCTGCGTGAAAGGTGAACGCCCTACTGCTGTGCTATCGCTCCAATCAACATAAAATAAATAAATTCTTGAGGGCCAGCTATGGTGGCAGGCTAACGGGGCAGTTGGGAAATTTGGAAATAATGGTGGTGGGAAGGTACAATGATGGTGGAATTGGTGTTGGAATATTGAATGTCTGTAACTAAACTAATGACAATAAAGTTACAAAAAATCTTCAATATCAGATTTGAATCCATAAGTTTTATTTAGAAAAACAGAGGCCAAACCCTTCATGACTTTGAATTTAGATGCATTTTTAACGGTTCGGAATCAGTACCATTGATTGGGTTGAGTTTCCCTCCCCGCCCAAGCAGAGCCCTGGCAGCTGAAAACCTCCAGAATCCAACCACCACCATGCTAAAGGCCACCCTCCACACTCTCGGACGAGACTCACCCAAGTGGGAACCGGCAGAAAAAGCCAGGTATGTGGGGACCGTAGCTGAGATCTCCAAGCCTGCTTGGATCGGGACCAGGCCTCCTCCCCACAACTCCCCAGTTTTCCAGTAGCTTGGCAGTCACACCCACACTGCCCCTGGTGCCATGTAATCTCATTAGTAGCCAAGATCCAAAAACTATAAACTAAAGCTCCCGGGAGAGAATAATACAGAATTTCCTGGAGTGCGCGGCCCACTTACATACCAAAAGTAGCACACATTTGTCTGATTTTAATATACTTGCTTGTATTCTCTTATATATGGGCTTAAATGGCTCCAGAATGAAATACAACAACCTTCACACACTTCTCTCTCATTGTGGTGGGAAGGTGCCTGGTTGGGGTTGGTGTTTAAATATTATCTGCATGAACTATTGTGAACTACTTTATGTAGCACTGTAGCACTGTCGTCCCATTGTTCATCGATTTGCTTGAGCGGACACCAGTAATGTCTCCATTGTGAGACTTGTTGTTACTGTTTTTAGCATATCGAATACAGTCATACAGGTCCCTTCTCTGTCCTACCTGCTTACATGCTCTTTCTAAAAAAATACCTGTTGCATCAGAATGATTGGTTGCTCTGCATTAGGAGGTAGCTTCTGTGTGAGACTCCTGACCTGCATGGGTCTGTCATCGCACATTAAGAGGGTTTTGGCTACCCTCTTATGGTAGGGCACACCTCCCTGAAACTGGACATTCTGTGAATACTCACAGTGCCACAAAGAAATGAGTTTGTTCTGTTGCTGTGCATGCATTGCTATGATGATAGAATGATCTGTGGACAAAAGATGAATAAATAGAATATTAGAGTTTCTGAACAATGCCGAGAGTGACAGCACAGCGGGTAGGGTGTTTGCACGATTGTATGACCAGAGTTCAAACATGAAAGCTTTGTGACTGTACCTCATGGCGAACCAAAAAAAGGGGTGAGGGGAAATAATAATAAAATAATAAAAATAAAATTAACATTCTGAATAAAAAAAGAAAAAGTAATGTGGAGTCCATGCCCAATTCAGTCAGCTTAATCAATGGCTGAATAAATAGCAGTACTCCGACATTATTATGAAAAAAAATTAAAAACAGAAAAACAGCCAGTGTTGGCAGAAATGTGGGGAAAAAGAAACCTTCATCTACTGCTGGTAGGAATGTCATCTGGTTCAGTCTCTTTGGAAGACAATATGGACAAATCACCAAAAAATCTAAGAAATTCCTTTTGATGAGAATGAAACTGAACTCTGGCAATGAATGTCTTCCTGTATGAAGTGTGTGTATTGGTATAACCACTCCGGAAAACAAGTAGGATTTTCCAAAGCCAGCAATCAGTAGTTCTTTCCGAGGTCTGACTCTAATGCAAATGTGCGCGTGTGTTTGTGTGTACAAAAGTTTATTATAAGGCACACAGAGGACTATTCATAGCAGCTTTGTTCATAATATCTAAAAATTGGAAAACCAAATCTCCATCAAATTTTGAATAAACCTAATATTGGTATTGTAAAATCCAGAGTGTCAGCTTCCCCCCAACTACATGCACACACCCCAAAGCTTCCACCTCGTTAAGAATTTAACTTTAGTGTATCACCCCATTAAAAATTTTGGATTTCCTAATGTCCCACACCACATCACCACCATCCTGTCCTGCCTGCCCCCCAACACAGTGGTGTGCTTTCTAGTTCTCAGATTCTGTTGCTTTTGTTGTTTCCTTACTGCGTTTCCACCACATATGAAGGAGATGATTCTGTGCATGTCCATCTCCTTCTGACTCATTTCACTCAGCATGGTATTCTGCAGATCCATCCACATCGCTTCATATTGCATGATTTTGTCTCTTCTTGGGAGGAGCAATAGCACAGTGGGTAGGGTGTTTGCCTTGCACGCAGCCGACCCGTGTTCGATTCTTCTGTCCCTCTCGGAGAGTCCAGCAAGCTACTGAGAGTATCCCACTCGCACAGCAGAGCCTGGCAAGTTACCCGTGGTGTATTCAATATGCAAAAACAGTAACAAGTCTCACAATGGAGACATTACTGGTGCTCACTAGAGAAAATCGAACAACGGTAAAACAGTGCTACAGTGACAGTCTCTTCTTAAAGCTAAGTAATATTCATTGTGTATTTGTACCATAGTTTCTTTATCCAGTCATCTGTTCATGGACACGTGGGCTGTTTCTAGATTTTGGCCATTGTGAATAGTGCTGCAATGAACATAGGAGTGCAAATGTCTTTTCTGAAGAGTTTTTGGACCCTTGGGGTCAATGCCAAGAAATGAAATTGCTGTATCATATGGCATTTTCTGTCATCATTTCACATACCTTTAATGAGCTGTGTAGTGATGTGATTACCCATTGTGCTTTTGATTTGCGTTTTCCAAGAGAATAGTGCATTCTTGAAATTACCTTATATTGTTTAGATAAAATGAGATACTTTTACATATATACAGACTAAAATATATAAATTGAAATTAAATGTGATAAGCTTTATAAGGGCTGGAGAGACATACCAAGGTTCAGGCCCCTACTTTCCACATGGCTATATGATAATGATTTGAATTCTGGCACCACATATAGGCCCTGGAGCATTTACAGGTGTAGCCCCTGAGTACTGCTGGGAGTGACCCCCCCTTTGGGGGATGAAACACAAATATAATAAATTATTTTAAATATTGTTCTCAATTTAGCAGATCAATTTAACTAAATATGAGAGACAAATGGGGGGGCTGGAGTGATAGCACAGCAGATAGGGTGTTTGCCTTGCATGCAGCTGACCCGGGTTCGATTCCCAGCATCCCATATGGTTCCCTGAGCACCGCCAGGGATAATTCCTGAGTGTAGAGCAAGAAGTGACCCCTGTGCATCGCCAGGTCTGACCTAAAAAGCAAAAAAAAAAAAAAAAAAAGACAAATAGGGCCTTCACCTATACCAACCTTAGGTAATAATGCATATGAAATTTGTATCCAAAAAAGAAGTTTCCCTTTATTATTTGTCTTTTGAATGTATGAAATTTATAAATTCGATTTGGCACATGATGAACATTTTGAATAGTTCACAGAAGTAGAGCCTCTCAGGGCTAATGTGCTTGGATAAAACTTCAGTAAGATTAGATAAACTGTATTAAAAATCCACTCTAAAACACTTTGAAATTAGGAGCACTCTCAGAAAGTACTTTCAGATTTAAAAAAATGAGAATGAATTTGCAAACACTAGTACTAGACAATAAAACTTTGAGGTCTAGGAAAACCATTTAGAGGAAATAGCCTTAAATGTGTTCTTTACTATGGAAGGAGTTTTTGTTTATTTGTTTCTGTTTGGGGGCCACATCTATTGGTGCTCAGAGCTGACTTTTGGCTGTATATTCAGGATTACTCCTGGGGGGGGGGGCGGCTCCGGGATCATATGAGGTGCCAGGGATCAAACCCGGGTTAGGTACATATGAGGCAAGTGCCCTACCCACTGTATCACTCCAGTCCCTTGGGAAGGAATTTATAAAATACAATTCATCTCAAAACATTTGAAAAAAGGCTAGAGAGGCAGTATGGTAGATAAGGCACTTGCTTTGCATGAGACCAAGCCCAGATCAAATTCCCAGCTCCAACATATGGTCTCCTGAGCACAGACCCAGTAATAGCCCTTGAGCAACGCCCAGGTATGGCCACAACCCCTGCTCTCCTCCCCAAAGGAAATGGGAGAAAAGGGGTTGAAGAGGGACTGGAAAATAGCACATCAATTAGAGCTTTTACTTAGCACATGCACAGCCAACCTAGATTCAGTCCTTGGCACACGAGGACTCTGAGCATTGCCAGGGTGACCCTGAAGTCCCTGTGGTACTGCTGGGGTGGCCCTGGCACTGTGGGCAGGGCAAGAGCCTCATTGCCTTTTCAGACTCAAACACTGAACCACCAGCCCACCTGGCTAAATATTGCCAGAAATGGCCCCCAAGAAAAGGGAACCAGAAAGGTGCCATCCCCACAGTCCACCGGAAGCAAGCCCCAATCTCAGAATTGGGAATATCCCTCTGGCTCTGTTAACTCTGGCCCCCAAGTTAAAACAAAAACCAAAACAATCACAAAGAAACTTGAAGGAAAAATAAATAACAAGCCCAATAACTGAAAAAAGAAAAAAAGGAAATGAAGTTAGAAGCTGTTAATAGAGCAGACACAAGGACTGTTAAATCTGGGTGGCCACTTACATGCAGCTTTATGGTTCAAAAATGTCTCATTCCTAACCCTGATCAAGGTAAGTGGTTTATAAACAATTCATCCCCTTGCCTGCATGAGGCCCTGGGTTCCATCCCTGACACTGCAAAAATAAACAATAAACAAATGCATCTCTTGTCTGTTTCTTCATTTCCTTTGCTCTAAAAGAACAGAATGAGCAACAGTAATCAGAGTCATACATATGAATCAATGGTTACAATACTTTTAAAAATGTCATACTGTTGAAACTGAGACATAGTACAAGTTAAGGTATTTGCTTTGCACACCACATAGGGTTCCCTGAGCCCCACCAGAAGTGACTCCTGAACACAGGGTCAAGATTCAGCCCTAATCATGACCAGCTGTGACCACCAAAAGACGCAAAAAAAATGCAGTCCTGTTGTAGTACAATTTAGACAACCACAGATTTTCTGTTTATAACTGCTGTTGCACCAACGAAATGGGAGCAGTGTGGCACTGACATGCAGTGGGGTGGCTGTCTATTTGCTGTGGGTCCTCTGCACAGTCGGTATAAATATTCTGAAGAAAGGGCCCGTGTGCCTCTCCCTGAAGCCAGCAGAGCTGTCTGCAGGGCCCTCTAACCAAGAGGAGTAAGTCTGATTATTTTTCAGTTGCAGACACTTAGGTTCTCTTGCTGAATCCCTCATTGAAGCCATAGTGTGGATATGCGCCGGGCGGTTCAAGTGTTTGAGTGACTTGTATAGAGTAGATATTAGAAAACAGGTAGAAAGGTGATCTCAGCTGGTAACAGTAGACTTGGATCTTCCAGGCTTGGTAGTTCCTTGAAATCTGATCATGTCGACGGTCACTTTCCCAGAGCCAGACCTTCCCGGTTGGCCAGTCCTCCAAGAAACCAAACCTCCTATGCTAAGGAGGGCGTTGACATGAGGTACAAACACTCAGGCAGAAAAACCAGGGGATTTTTGGTTTCGTGGTCCCTGGCAGGCTCCGATCAGTCAGGACTGGGAAAGGGGAAGCCCCTGGGCATTCACCCAGCACGGCAGAGCACTGGGCAAGAAACATTCCAGTGCTTGTCTCGGTCCAAATGCAGGGTTTGAAGATGTGAAAGTCTTCTCAGCAGCTCTGCAGGATTTCCCCTCATCACGTGCGCTGCGCTGCTTTGCAGGCCCTCCAGAGTGTGGACATGAGAAGTCATGAGTCACCTACATCTGACAATCGCAGCAGTTTTTGTAAAGACTCAGGTGAAAACTAAGGTGGGGGGCAGGGGCTCCTGATTCCATGTCTCACTATCCTGTCCTGGTCCCTCCTTCTCAGAAGCTCACTTTTGTACCTGAGCAGCTCAGGTGAGTTCCTTGAAGGCTTGTTTTTTATGTCTTGTTCTTTCTTTCTTTCTTTCTTTCTTTCTTTCTTTCTTTCTTTTCTTTCTTTCTTTCTTTCTTTCTTTCTTTCTTTCTTCTTCTTTCTTTCTTTCTTTCTTTCTTTCTTCTTTCTTCCTTCCTTCCTTCTCCTTCCTTCCTTCCTTCCTTCCTTCCTTCCTTCCTTTCTTTCTTTCTTTCTTTCTTTCTTTCTTTCTTTCTTTCTTTCTTTCTTTCTTTCTTTCTTTCTCTCTCTCTCTTCTTCCTTCCTTCCTTCCTTCCTTCCTTCCTTCCTTTCTTTCTTTCTTTCTTTCTTTCTTTCTTTCTTTCTTTCTTTCTTTCTTTCTTTCTTTCTTTCTTTCTTTCTTTCTTTCTTTCTTTTTTTCTTCCTTTCTTCCCTTCTTTCTTTCTTTCTTTGTTTCTTTCTTTTTTTCTTCCTTTCTTCCCTTCTTTCTTTCTTTCTTTCTTTCTTTCTTTCTTTCTTTCTTTCTTTCTTTCTTTCTTTCTTTCTTTCTTTCTTTCTTTCTTTCTTCCTTTCTTCCCTCCTTCCTTTCTTCCCTCCTTCCCTCCTTCCCTCCTTCCTTCCTTCCTTCCTTCCTTCCTTCCTTCCTTCCTTCCTTCCTTCCTTCCTTCCTTCCTTCCTTCTTCTTCCTTTCTTTCTTTCTTTCTTTCTTTCTTTCTTTCTTTCTTTCTTTCTTTCTTTCTTTCTTTCTTTTTTTCTTTCTTTATCCTCAATCATCATTGGAGGTCGGAACTCCAGATTCCTTCTCTCACTTGAGTGAAATGTGATACTTCAAGCATAGCTCCAAATAGCGTCTCATCCTGTTTTCGTAGGGCCCGGGTGGGTCTCTGAGGTATATATTAGTGCAGGAAGAATGTTAGAGTCAAAAAGATTTGCCTGGAGCCAGAGGTTCTTCATCTTCTTAACAACTTCTTCAACGCTCTTGAAGGCATTCCATGCTGCTCTCTTCCTCCTCTTGCACAGTTCTGGTGCCAAGTCCTTCGTCATGTTGAGTTCTTGACCCAGGTATACACAAAACTGCTGCATTCGGAAATGCTCATTCCGTTGAGAGCAAATGGACGTCGGAACTAGTTGTTTCTCATGAACATTGTCTTCCTGAGATTCAGCTGCAGTCCGATCTTTCCATACTCACAGTTGAGTTGGCCAGCACTCGCGCCGCTTGGCTAATGTTTGGTGTTATTAGAACGATGTCGTATTTGATCATTGTGAGATTGTAACCCAAACATGAAATCTTGTAACTATCTCACGGTGATTCAATAAAATTTAAAAAATTAAAAAAAAAGAAATAAAGAACGATGTCATCAGCGAAGTGGAGGTGGTGTAGTTGCCAACCATCTGTCTTCACTCCCATTCCTTCCCATTCCAGTTGTCGCATGACGTTCTCAAGGGTGACACTGAAGAGTTTTGGTGAAACTGTATCATCATGCTGAACCCCTCTCTTTACATCAATGATCACTTTTTTGTAGAATGGTCAGATCCTGGTGGTGAATCCATAATACAGCTTGTGAAGGATCTTGATGTACTGAGTTTGAATGCCCTAATTGGCTAGGGCTTCAATGACTGCTTCAGTCTCAACAGAATCAAAGGCCTTCTTTAAATCGATGAACGTTAGACAGAGTGGCATCTCTAACTCTCGAGAAACCTCAATGAGCTTGCTCACTGTGTGGATATGGTCAATGGTGCTGAATCCTTTTTGGAACCCGGCTTGCTCGCATGGTTGTCCTTCATCTAGTGTCCTGCCAGTCCTATTCAGGATTACTCGAGTGAGCAACTTGTAGACAACAGACAACAGGCAGATTGGGTGGTAGTTGCTGATGTTGTGGATATCTCCCTTCTTGTACAATAGAAATGGTCCTGCTAGTTTTCCATTGGGACAGAAACTTGCATTCAAACAGGTAGCGTGTGAAGAGCTGAGCCAGTGTATCGATGAGTATTGGCAGCAGATTCTTCAGGTGTTTGGGTCTGACCTTGTCTGGACCGGGTGCTGTATGCGTGTTGAATTTTGGAAGGGAGAATGCTGGGAACTACATATCCATCCTGCAGAATTTGGTATGTGGGCAGGTAAACATGGCTCTTGAAGAGATCCTAGTAGAAGTTGTGAATAACCTTCTACAGTGCCCTTCTGGAAGATGTAATAGATCCATCAGGACGTCGGAGGGCAGTCATCTTGGTCTTGTAGTTGGCGAAGGACAGGCAGGTGTTGCGAATACTTTTCCTGGCTTCTGCCACATCAGCCAACATGGCTGCTCTTGTCTCTTTGAGGTCTTCCTTTATCACTTCTCTGCATAGCTTTGCGAACTCGGACATTAGCTTGTGATTGCCTGAGGTTCATGCCAAATCATTCTGGTGAGTGAGCTCAAGAGTTTCCGAAGACAGGCATCTTTTTGTGGCTTTTTCTTTCTCAGTGTTTCTCGCACAATCGTGGAGATGCTGAACCAGACAATCGTATTCCTTGTTAATGTTGTCAACGGTGGCATCTTGCAATATTGCCGCAGTAGTGCCAAAGAGCTCCCAATTGGTGGTCATTCCGCCACATAAGGCAGTTCTTTTCTTAAACTTTGCAGCCCTTTCACCCAGCTACATGAAGTAGAATTTCACATGAAGGGGACGGTGGTCTGATCCCGTTTGGAATTGTGGGACAATAGCGACATTGCTCAGGCAAAACTGTTGATTGAATATAATGTGGTCAATTTTGTCGTGGAACTGTCCACTGGGAGATTCCCATGTCCAACGTTTAGATTCAGCCTTCTGGAACTGCAAGCTACCATGAATGGTCTTGGTCAACATGATGAACTCAGACAGTTCAGATGAACAGAACCCTGTTTGTTCCATTTTAGGCCGTGGGTCCCAATGTGGAGTTCTTTGGCCGACCTTCTCGGTCCTATCTTGGCATTAAAATCACTGGCAATGATCTTGTAGAAGGTGTGGTCTTCTTTATAGAACTTCTCCAGCTCCATGTAGAACTTTTCAATTTCTTCTTCATCATAGTTGGATGTTGGTGTGAGAGTGAAACTGCCAGCAGTGAGCCACATCTATTCAAATGTAAGCATCTGATTCGGGTTGTCAGGCATTCCAATGAATCGATGCTCATGGCCAAGTTTATGTTGATGAGGACAACAACACCACCAATGCCTCTACTGTCGAATGTTCTGAGGAAACAGTTCTTCTCCAGTGTCAAAAACACCATGATATGATCAATGCCTTCTCATCTCGGTCAATCCAATGACATCATACTTGATCTTCTGTGCTTGCACCCTCATATGTTCAATGGATGCTTCCAGTGCCAGCATCTGTGCGTTAAAATGCAGACAGTCATTTTAGTCCCTCCTTTTGGCAGCCTAGTTCAGCCCTGAGATTTTATCAGCCTCTCTTTACTCGTCCTTCTCAATGCTGCCGTATTGGGGGCTCTTTCAGGGTCAGGGGAATGAGGTCCCATTATTTTTACTGCTTTTGGCATATCGAATATGCCACGGGTAGCTTGCCAGTCTCTGCTATGTGGGGCAGGATACCCTCGGTAGCTTGTCAGGCTCTCCGAGAAGGACTGAGGCTTTTAGGGCGGCCTCTAGTTGCCCTTACAGGTGGTCCCAGTCTATTTAATGCAAGCTTTTGGTCGACTGGCATGTTGTAACGATCTGCGCGCTGACAAATACACCTGCCTTTGTCTCTGGGCAGCACCTGTTGGTTCACTCTTCACTGGTTGACACTGTTGCCATCTCCTGCCACATAAGGCAGTGAATCATCGAGGGGAATAATAGTATTGTAAATCACAGAATCTCAAATTAAAAAAATTTACAGGCCCAGTGGAAGCTTGCCCAGGTGGAGGGCAGGCTGTGCCTTCCTTCACAACCTCCTGGTCCCTGAGGAGTGACCCCCCCCACAACACACACACACACACACCAAGTACTGAAAGCACTGAGTGTGGAGTAGTGCCTGAGTACCACTGAGTGTGGCCCCAAAATAAAGACTCAAGGGCCAGAGAGATAGGACAGTGGGCAGGGAGCTTCTCTTGTATGGCCATTCCTGGTTCCATTCCCAGCATAGAATCCCCAGGTATGGTCCATGAGCTGTCCAAGAATAATCCCTGAGTGCAGAGTCAGAAGTAATCTCTGAAGGCATTGCCAGAAGTAATCCCTGAGCATCACTGGGTGTGGGCCCTCCAAGACAAATGCAAGCAATAGCAACAATGAAAAGAAATATATATATATGTATATATATTATATTTCCTCTTGATCCTGGAATAACATGAGGGCACTGGCCCACAATTAAGTTTTAAAAAATACTGCATATAACTTGGAATTCTCCCCCTGTTATAGAGCAAAAACTTTACCACTAGCATAAACAGCTGTTTAGCACATATTTTGTTTATGTATTGCCTACTATGGTCTTACAAAAAAAGCTAGCTACAGGAATGATTCTATTAAGAAATTCAAAAGGAAGGGAAAAATGAGTCACAGTGCTATGCTGTGTTTATCGATTCCTTTAGTCCACTTCTGCTTATAAGAAAATTCCTGCATATGCATCAACACCAGCAATTCAAACCCATGTTGTTCAAGGATTAATTGTGTTTATTTCATGCATATACATATATGTATGTGTTTCTATTTTTTAAATATTTTTTTAAATCATTGTATGAAATCAATGTCCAGGCCAGAAGCTTGGGATCACCTGCAAAATCTCTCTGCCTGACTCCTTTGGTTTGAAATAAATAGGTATCTCCCTGAACGCTGAAATAATGGCTGGTGGCAAGTGTGAAAGGATCTTTTACTTTAAAAAATGCCTTGGCCTCAGTTGAATGTGACTAAATTTCTCTATAAAAGCCACATTTCATAGAGGAACATAAATATTCAGCTTCTTGGCCTTGGTACCCACATCTTCCCCTTGGCAGGAGGCTGGGGAGTGGAGCCATCGGAGAGCCCAAGTTCCTCCTTCCTCCAGTGGCTCTTGTCTCATATGCTGTCCAACTGGTTATTTATAAGACTCATCTCCTGTTTTCCATGGAAGATTGTTCCATCGAGCTTCCTGTAGAGTTATTTTGGAACTGAGGACCTTGGCCCCTGACCCCTCTTTCCACCCCCACGCCCCTTGAATAATAGTTCTGATTCCTAATTATTTTGATTTTTCCTCTCTCCCCTGATACTCTTTAGGCTAGAGAAATAGAGATTATCTTTAATGTCTTATTTTAAGTTGTGAGATCTATGTATGCCTATTTGTGCACTTCTAGTTTTACTTTAGATGCATCAAATGCTTCAGAAACTTGCTTACATCTTATTATCTCGGCATGCAGAAAAGGCCCTGTGTGTGCATCTGCGCTCATGTGTGAACTTTGTGGGGGTTTTCAGAGATGAACTCTGAGTAATGGGCTTCCCTAGCTTCACTTTTGACCTTTCTTTTTCAGGCAGGAGTGTAAGTGTCATAAGCTATAAATGATGAATGATGGCATCTGGAAGATCACTGTATATAAATGCAAATACCCAGTGAACCATAAGCCACCGGAATTCTCTCCCAATCTCTTAGTATTGCATGAGCTATTGGTGGAGATCCTAATTACTCCACCAGGGGGAAGGGATCTGTAGGAAATAGGTACTGGCACCATCCCTAAACTAGGTGAAATGTGAGCCTCAGCTTTCTTACATGGAAGGAGGGTGGACTGGCTTAATACCTGAGCACTTGCTGTGCAGTTGAGTTCTGGACTGTACCCCTCCCACTGGCCACTAGGTGTTGCCATTCCTGTTACCAGGCCTCGGATGGGAGCTGATGAGTCCCACTGATGTCACCCAGCCTGTGCTCTGGTTCCCTGTTTGTGGTACTCGGGACGCAATGCTTCAGTGACAGAGAGATCCGACAAGAATTTTACAAGATACCAAAAAAATCCCTTCATTTTCTTGATGACTCTTGAACCCTGGATCAGAAACTGTCACACTTTGAGGCACAGTTCCTGGAGTGTGCAGTGAAATTGGAATTTAAGAGGATTGTCGAACACCAATGGGTCAGCAAAGACTGACTTCTATGTCCTTCGGGCAACAAGTGCTCACATCTTTCAAAACTGTACAGCAGTCTCAGGCTTCCCTGTGAGTCCCAGAGTCCCAGGTCTGCCCATGCCTTGTGTGTGTGTATGGTCTGTTGGGAACAGGGAAGAGAAGCATAAGTCCTTCCTCCAGTGTACAAAATTTAGCGCTCCATCCTTTACCACCTACCTCCCCCAACCACCACCACCGCAAATACACACACAGACACACACAGAGCAGTCTTGGTGTGTGTATACCTCTTTCCAATTTAAGGAAATCCAATTCAAGGCCCCTGGAGGTGGGAGGGGCCTTGAAACCTGTTTGCCAGCTTCTTGATTGGGTAAAATTAGCTCAATACAAATGATTTCTAAGTAGTTGGGTTCTAAGAACTAACCAACAAGCTGCAACTAAAGTCTCAGGGGCGAGTGTCAGGAACATCAGGAGGACCAGAGATAACATGCCAACTTTGTGTTGCAACAGGCTTATCTTGAGAATGAGAAGATGGTTTCTTCAGCAGATTTGTGGAAACTTTGCACTGCCATACTTAGAAAATAGCCATGAGTTCTTCATTCTGCGTTTGAAGAATTCTTGGCTATGGTTTGGGAGAGGAGTGAAGACAGACATGGCTTAGTGGCTTTCTGAGTTTGCACACCGACTCAACGGATCTGGATCCAATTTTGCTCTTCAGATGGTACTGAGATGAAGGGGGAGTGTCTATCATCATCCCAAGTGGATTCTCCTGAGATTTCAACGGGGAGTTGGGGTGCAGAGTCCTTAGGGGCAAGAGGAAGAGAGGATCTTCCTCAGGCCCCTCATAATCTTTGTTTTAAATTTTGTTTTGTTTTGGTCACATACAGTGATATATGTGACCAAAAGAGCCAGATGTTACTTCTGGCTCTGTGCTCAAGAATTACTCCTGGCAATGCTCGGGGGACCATTGGGATGCAGATGATTGAACCCAGGTCAGACACATGCAAGGCAAGTGCCCTATCTGCTGTCCCATCACTTTGGCCCCACCCCCACTCATCGTCTTTCAAGCCTGCCTTTCCTGCTGGGAGGACTCTCTAATTTATCCTGAAGCTTCCCCCACAGTTTGCCAAGGGTTCCCTTCCTTTCCCATCTATAGAGGTGGCTTTTGGCGCTGTCTGTTGGGGAAAGCCTACCTGACTCCCATTTTCCAAGTGCTGTGAGCCCATCGACCACCTGAGCCCGTGGCCTTCTGCGCCAGCACTGGCCAGAGGAAGATCTGGGTACTGGAGCTGCTCCACCCTGTCAGGGCATCAACTCTTCCTCTCTATTCTCTTGCTCTCTGCTGTAACCCCACTGCAATAGGGCTTCAGGTGAGCAGATGCCTCCAGTCTTAGGAGCTGAGCACCCAGCCTTGGTGACCTCCACCCACATGGCCCACCTCTCTTCCCTCTTGCTTGACCTGGAACTGGAACTGCAGTTGGGCTGGGAGACGAATTCAGTGCTCAGCTGTTCGATGGGGTCTGGAAGGACCAACTGAGATGAAGTCAGGGAAGCTCTCCCCAGCTTTTTTCCTTTGTGTCTGTTGATTTCAGCAGTGGCCATAGTTGCCCAAACTCACATCATTGTAGCTTCATTCTGGGACACTGGGGCCAAGAGCGGCAGATGCCAGAAAGGAATGTTCTAGGTCACTTCGGACTTTGCACTGCCAAGCTGAATGAGCCGAACCCCTGAGCAGCTCACTGAACCCAGCTCATCACACTCTGGCCTCCACACCGACACCACAATTGAAGACTGGATTTGACACATCTTTTCTATTTGTTGGGGCTGGAGCAGTAGTACAGCTGGTAAGGCAAGTGCCTTGCATGCACTTGACCTGGCTTCAGTCTTGATACCCCAAGCCCCATCAGGAGTGATCCCTGAGCATAAAGCATAAAGCCCCATCAACAGTGATCCCTGAGCATAAAGTAAGTCCTGAGCACCACTGGACTCAAAAAAAAAAAAAAAAGACTACAAATTGAGAACTGAGCAAGACTTCAAATTGAGAACTGAGGCTCTAGCGCAGTGCCAGAACACTTGCCTTGCATATGTGGGATTTGGAGTTTTATCCCCGACACTGCAGGGGGAAAAAATATTTTGAGCAAGAGATTTCTCACTTTATAACAGCTTCCTCTGGGAGGTCCAGTGGCTGGAGTACTTAAAGAATAAAGAATTTGCAACTTGTTACAGGGAATCATTAATGGTTTTGTTGACATAGTTACTATGTAGCATGTCTTTGATGTTTGCAAATCATTTGCCCTCTTCCCATTTTTTTTTTTAAATGCACATACACAGTCAAGGACATTAAGTAAGAGCAAACTGGAGAAACTTTAGCAGTGACACACAAGTATGCCAAGGGAGAACATTAGTCTCTGTCATAGGGTAAATATTTCCTGAGAACCACAGGAAATGGTTTATAATTGACCCCACATAAACAAAACAAAAGCATTCAGAGCTACCATTGCAAATGGATTTGTTTCTTTATATTCTTCCCTTCTTCCTCCCCTTTTGTGTGGTCATTGCTTACAGCAGTGACCAGAGGGACACACTTGCCTGGAGGCGGTGCTCCCGTTTCTGGCTATAGTGCTCTCAGGGGATTGCATATTGGGTTTCTGTGTTCACTGAAGCTTGCACTCCTTTGTGGCAGGGACCTGGGCCTCATGTGCTCAGCCGTGACCCTTGAGTTAGGGCTGTGGTGCCCACATATGCTCATGAGAGCCTGTGCTTCCTGGCCAAGAAACGCATACATCTTTTAGTCCTAGTGCTCACTGTAGGATGCTCTCTTTTTTTCCACGGTGCAGCCAGAAATAATTTGCACCATCAGAGACCACAGGCAGAAGAGCTGCGGTTGGTGCTAGGCATATGTGGGATGTTGGGAATTTGACTCCTGACCATATTCTTGCAAGGCCAGCACTCTAAGTCCCTGCATGATTCCTCTGGGATCCTGAGAGTTTATTGTTAAAACCATTATCTCTATTTCCAGAACTATTGTGAATTAAAAAGCATCTTTGTGGCTGAATAAAAGCAATGGTTCCCCAGAAGAAATACACATAGGAACGGGAGCAGACATAAGACCTGGACCTAGAGATCATCCCAGTTTAAACTTGATCACCCCAGTTTGAAGGTCTCCACTGTGTGTGCTTATGTGAGGAAGTGGGGACGGGCAGTGAGTATCATTCAGGCTGTGTAGAACAGATTCTGCACAACTCTCCTTACCAGTTAGGGACCAAATTCCCAACAGGGTGGTGGAGACTTGCTCCCCTTCTGCACCCCTTCTACTGCTCAGGGCCTCCCTCTGTTCTGGATTCCACCCCGTGCTGCGGCTGCATCTTTGTGACTGCTCAGTGCTGGAGCCAAGGTCCTCCATCATGCTGAAGATCCCAACCAATGTTGTTCTGAGGAGTCTTTATGGTGCTGGGGATCCAACCCAGGACCTTTAACATGCTAGGCATGTGCTCTGCCACTTGAGCTATCTCCCTGGCCTCTTTTTTTGTTTTCTTTTTGGGTCACACCCAGCATTACACAGGGATTACTCCTGGCTCTGCACTCAGAAATTACTCCAGGCAGTGCTCGGGGGCCATATGGGATGCTAGGAATTGAACTTGGGTTGGCTGCGTGCAAGGCAAATGCCCTACCCGCTGTACTATCACTCCAGCCCCTCCCTGGACTCTTACCACGGTTTTTGTTTGGTTTGGGGTCACACCCAGTGGTGCTCAGGGTTGACTTCTGACCCTGTGCTCAAGAATCACTCCTGGCACTGCTCAGGGAAGCACCCATGGTGCCGAAATGGAACTCAGACTGGTGATGTGCTAAGCAAGTGCCCTTCCTGCTGAGCTCTCTCTCCAGTTTCCTTGCCACTTTTTAAAGAGAGCACTAAGGATAACACAGAGTGTGAGATCAGCCTGACTGATATCACTGCCCGCTTCCCCCTTCCTCACATAGCACACACTGTGGAGACCCACTAGACAGGGTCCAGTGACTGCATCTTCATAAGTAGCTGCAGGACCCCAAGGTGACCATGGAGCCCTCATGGCTGCCCCCTCTTCTCATTCCATTTACCAATGTCTGTTCATAAGGGCATTTTTTGTTCACCCAGTTCTTTGTCATGGCACCTGTTTTAAATCAATGCAGAACCCTTATTATTATTTAAATTTTCATATTATTTTTGTTGTGGTGTTCTCTATCAGTCTCCATCTCAAGTGAAGCTCTGTGAAAGCAGTTCTGTGCTTATTTTTATATTATCTGATTCCCCAGGGTCTAGCACTCTGACAATTGTGAGGACTCAATAAATGGTTGTCGACTGACACCAGGAATGAATGCATAAAGGAAGAAACCAGGACAATTTCGAGTCCAACAGTGGTAGAATTAAAAACAGTATGCTTTGGGGCTGGAGAGCTAGTATAGCTCGAAAGGTAAGACTTGCCTTGCTTGCAGCTGACCAGGGTTTGATCCTCAGAACCTCCTCTGGTACTCTAAGCCTGCCAGAAATGGTCCATGAGTGGAGTCAAGAGTGAGCCCTGAGCACTGGCAGTGTGGCCCAAAAACAGGCGAACAAAAATTAGTGTGTTTTGCATGTGGGAGGCCCAACTTTGAGCCCCAATCCCACAGAATCCCCCAAGTACTACCAGCACAACATAGAGTCAAGCATTAGCTTGAATAACCTCCAAGCAGTACCTGGTGCCGCTCAAACAAGCTACAAAGGACATATTTTTAAAAGAATCGCTTTTTGGAGTTAAGGATTTGTATTCAAGTTTGTAATTGTTAAAAATGCCCTCTTATTTCTCCTGACCGCATGATATTCTGCTGTCTCCTAGCTGTGTCTGTTGATTTCTTTAGCTAGAATGCTGGCCTTGTTTCTACTTGATGGAACTGAGAAAGCTATGACAGAACTGTTTGCTTATCTGGCTCTGTAAAAGTCAAGTATTTAGTTCTAAGAAATGTGAAGATTGGCTGTAATTTCAGCTGGTGCTGAAGTGAAGAGGTTTTTCATCTTGCCCTCCGGATCTGCGGGTGCAGGGAGTTCCTGGACAGAAAGCTCACTCCCTGGACGGGGGTTACATTAACATTCTGCTCCACACTGCCCAACATCACTTGGGGAAGAAAGAGGAGCGAGTCTTCAGAATCATTTGCCACCTTTCAGTCTCCTACTAATACTGCTCTCCCTGGACAAGGGATATTACCTGCTTTTGTTTTTTTGTGTGGTGGGCATACCTGGCAGTGCTCAGGACTTATTCTTGGCTCTGCACTCAGGGATCACGCCTGGCTGGGGTCAGGGACCATATGGGGTGCTGGGAATCTGAAGAGACATTTCTGCATGTTTAGAGAAAATAATTTTTTTTTTAGGAAAACTAAAACCCCAAATCATGTAATATAGAAACAGCTGTCTAAAACTAGGAGATAATGTGGTAACAAGCCCCTAGTTTTCTCTGAGATCTTATGTGTCCCTCTCAGTGTTTTAAAACGTGCAGCCCAAACTCAGCTGATTTCTCTCTCTCTCTCTCTCTCTCTCTCTCTCTCTCTCTCTCTCTCTCTCTTCCTCTCTTTCTTTCTCTCTTAAACACATTTTCCTGCCATACTATAGAGAAAATATTTACTTTGAAATTCATTAAGATGATAAACCCCATTTCTATTGATGGAAATCCTGTGTTTGTTTTTGCTTTGCAAAGACAGATTGATAGCCTGGACATATTTGGGAGTGTTCAGGGGCTTCTTCAAATTTGGTGCTGGGGTACACTTCCTGGGGCCCCTGCAGTGCTGGAGATCAAGCCCACAGGTCTCCCACACGCAAAGCCCACGCTTCAGCCCTGCAGTAAATTCTTGAGTCAAAAGCTTTCTGAAATACTCAAGGGTAAGAGCAGAAACAGTGTTTGACATGTTTAGCAGAGAAAGAATTACACAAACACGGTATGCAACTAAACCCTAATATATTAAAAGACAAAGACAGCTGAAAATCGAGGTTCCAATATATCTGGTGATATTTGCTTTGAAACTCAGGGCTAGAATCCATTTTGGAGGTATACTATGGAAATTGAAGAGAATCCTACTGGTAATGTGGTTATGAGCAGGAGAAAAAGCAGCCTCTTGGCTCCCTGATTCATGGGCAAGAGTACATAACACTGAGAGACAATCTTTCATTAAAGCAAAACACACACACACACAAACAAGCATATGTCCACACTGATGACAAACTTTTCAGACTGAACTCCTTATGGGAAAATCATTATTTCTGTTTATATTTCATGGCTGGTGGGTGCCAGTGCCCCATCACCACTGCAGAGTGTCTGCCCTTGGCAAGGATAGAGGATAGAGGGGACAAGAAAGAGAAGAACTAGGTCAAAGAGAGTAAAATTATGGGATTTGGGGCGGGGTGAGGTATTTGGTTTCTTTGTTCTTGTCTAGATTTTGTGTGTGTGTGCAAAAAGTGAAACAAACACTTTGCTAATGGGGGCAAATATAAATGGCTAGCAGTATCTGGGATGTTAAAATAAAGGTTATATGTAGGGTTTTGTGGTTCTGATAATGACTGAGGGTTTATGGTGTAGGGTGATTCTGCAGTGTGTGTAAATTGTGGGAATTAAGACCAACATAGTGAGATGGAAGATAAGAGGGAGAGAAGGGGAAGGATTCTGTTTACAAGAAGATAGAAAATTGGAATGTCATGCTTTATCAAAAGGACATTACTCTCCACCCCACAAGAGAAGTCAGCAGAAACCAAGTAGAAGGCAGGCCCAGAGAGCAGAGTTCAAGTGAGGCCCTCTTGAAATGCAGACAAGATTCCTCTGGTCCTGTGGGTTAGCTGCATGATGGCCTGACCCATGTCATCATGGAGGAATGACCCCCATTAACCTTGCCATACTCTTAAGAATGACTAGCTTTCAGTTAGAAAATGGGAAGCTCCTTTGTTTTAATTTATATTTGTTGAGAGAAGCATGTATTTCTAGTCAAACCATCATTTTAATGCATACTTTATTGTTAATTTCTTTTCGTTGTTTGCTGCTTTCTTTAAAAAAATCAATGCTTTTGGTAAAATACCATCTTTTGTCAATGAAGAGCAACAAGTCAAGGAAGTGCGCCATCTCATCAAAGTTGAACTTAATAGCAGCAAATTATGTGGGCAAACTATGTAGGCAAACCTAAGATTGGGTTCCACTCCAAAGTTCTTTGGAATTTGAAGTAAATTTTCCCTACAGGAAATTAAAATTAGAAGTTCCAGTTTCAGTTGACAAGAACTAGTGGATTTAATTCATAATAGTGCTATATTTTAAGGGACCATATCTCAAATCTCAAGTTGAAATTCATGATTTGACAAGTCTACGTGGGCTATTACTAGGATAAGAGAACAGATTATAGACATTAGGTTTTTATTGATAGCTCTAGGAAACACAGCTTCAAACACAACTCATTTCTATGGAAAAATGTGTGCACAGCTCCAAAACCAGACATTGGTCACACTCCTCTGTTACTGTCTGCCTCCCACCCCCACCCCCAGGCTCCTTGGCTTGAATCCTCTGGAGGTGGCTGCTCTGTGATACACCTCCTGGGTCCCACTCTTCAGGTCCAGTAGGCTTTGGCAATAATCCCAACCTTAATCCACTGCCCTGTAATGCAGACTACTGCCTCCCCCCACCCCCAGGACCTCCTTCACCCCACACTAACTTGGTAAACTCTGCTCAGACATTGTCAGTCTCAAGAGAGCTTCTTCTTCTCTTTTTTGGGGGGAGGAGTTGGGGGGGCTGGGGAGGGCACACCTGGGGCTTACTCCTGTCTCCACTAAGGAATTATTCCTGGCAGTGCTTGCGGAGACCATATGGGATGCTGGGTTTGCCCCTGCTCTTCTATCTCTGAAACCCAGCAATCTGTCAAGAGAGCACAGATAGGCCAGATTATAGCACAGCAGGTAGGGCATTTGCCTTGTGCATGGCTCACCTAGGTTCAATCCCCAGCATCCCATATGGTCCTCCAAGTACTACCAGTAGTAATTCCTGAGTGCAGAGCAAGGAGTAACCTCTGAACATCGCCAAGTGTGACCCCCTCCCCAAAAAACACTAACAAAAAACAGGGAGAGAGAAGGGAGGGAGGGAGAGAGAGAGAGAGAGAGAGAGAGGGGGGGGGAAGGGACAGATTTTGGAGCTATGCTCACCCCCAGTTAAAGTTCTGTCTATAGTAGTGGAATCTTAAGGTGATCAAGCTTTCTGGACCTCAGTTTTCTTGGGTTTGGAAAGGGACTAGTAACAAAAGCCCTCCCAACCCCTGCCTCCTGCATTACAACCACTCCCAGCCTAGCACACAGTGGGTTCCAATAAGTAATTGCTCTCACTATTATTGTCTATTCAGCACTTCATCTCCCAGTAAATGTGTTTAGAAAACAGTGTTGCCTGAATCTATAAAGCTGCATTCTTTATTCCATAATTCTGATATTAGTGTATACACAATTCCCAACTTTATTCCAAGCCCACCATCCCACTTGTGTAAGCAGGGCTTTAGTCTGGGATTTTTCACTTACCCATTTACTGATTTAGGCAATTATTGAATGAATGTGTCTTTGGTTCATCCTTACTGCTCTTGGATAATGCAGACGTAGCAATTTGCAAGATGGAAATGCATTCTGCCCTCTTGTTGTTACAATTGAGTGGAAGACTGCATTCAGTGGATAAAAAAAAACTGGTCAGTGCTCAGAAAGAGAAACTCTTTTGGCAAGCTTGTCAGTGAATCTGATTTAATCAAAGAATCAGAAGAGGATTTCCAGTGTAAGCAATGCTAATTTGAGAACAGAAGGAAGGGTGGATGACAGTGGAGGATGAGAAGAAAAGCATCCCAGGTAGTGAAAACACATGTGAAAGGGCCTGGAGGTATGCACATGGTAGGGTTACAGCAGAAGTTATGATTGAAATCCGGCTAGAGATAAACTCAGGACCAAGTCTTTTAAAAGATCACTCTGGCTTCACAATGAAAAACAGATTGGAGAAAGGACAAAGATGGTGTCAAGAACAGAGCTCCTGGTCTGGGCTTTTCCATGGGGAAAAAAAAGAGTCTGGCTGCACTCCCCTTGTTCATCTTGTTGCTGAATATCTATATGTTTCTATGGCTAATGCATAATTGAAAGTTAGATGTTTGGGTCTTCAAGTTGAGAGGAAGTCAGCTGTGCATGTGTCTGATGGAGGGAAAGACATCTTCCTGATGAAGATGTCCTGTCTGTTCCTCTCATTCTTTTCTCAAGTGAGGATGTCTATTGCAGGTTTACATGCTCTTTAAAAAATAATAAGAGAAAAGTCACAAAATCTATCAGATTCCTCAACCCACACTTCACTAAAATGCGGGTTTAATTGGCGCTGCAATGTGTGTTGATTAACCCATGCCCAAGTGTGAACCACGGGTGGAGCCGGTGTCTCGGTGAGAGGGAGCCCTGGCATCTTCTCTCGCTGCTATGTAAACACCAGCGTCCCAAACAGAAATGACACCGGGCCAGGAAGCCATTAATGGGCTAGAAGGCTACCTTGGGAGTGCTAGGCCCGAAGTTCCATCCCAAGAACACATGGACCCCCCACTCTGCACCCCAGGCACCACCGGGTGGTCGTGCTGGGCCAAGCAGCAATGGCTGGCTGACGAAGCCCAGAACTCAGCCTACACTGCCCAGGGAAATAAGCAGGAGCGGTTCCAGCTTCCAGCATTTCTGTGGAATTCCACCCACCTAGTCCCCCCCCCAAATAGAAAGAAATGATGCCAAGAACAAGCAGCCCTTGATCATTAAAGTATTTCGTGAGCTCCAGGAGCAGGGGCACGCGAACAGCCCGACAGCACTCGCGAAGTGCTCAGCTCCCAGCTCTGGCTTCCGGTTCCGGCTCCCGGTTCTGGCTTCCGGTTCCGGATCCCGGGAGCTCTCGCGGGATCTGAGCACCTGCAGCCCGTCCGCAGGAGACCGTTGCAGCCCAGCTTCGCGGTGACCATGAGCGACCGAAAGGCGGTGATCAAAAACGCGGACATGTCTGAGGAGATGCAGCAGGACTCGGTGGAGTGCGCGACGCAGGCCCTAGAGAAATACAACATAGAAAAGGACATTGCGGCGCACATCAAGAAGGAGTTCGACAAGAAGTACAACCCCACCTGGCACTGCATCGTGGGCCGGAACTTCGGCAGCTACGTGACGCACGAGACCAAGCACTTCATCTACTTCTACCTGGGCCAGGTGGCCATTCTGCTCTTCAAGTCGGGCTAGAGGTACGGACCGCGCTCGCCACGCCAGCCCGACCAACGACCGTCCCACCGACCCAAGCACCCCAGAGGCTGCCCACCGCAGCCGGCGGCCCGTCGTGGACCCCCACCGCGAGTTCCGGGCAGGGGGGACGCTCTACCGACCGGTCCCGCTCATAAAAGGATTTGCCAAACGCCTTATGTCCGTTTTTATTTTTTCTCCGCTGCCTCTCTGCCTGTGGCTCCCTCCCCGTTTCCAAATCTACCCCCCGACTCTAGTATGAATCTGTTGGAGAGGTTGGAAAAAAGGAACGATTCCGAAAATCTGGCTCTTTGGCTTCCTTGAAACAGGCCAGCTGAGCCCCGAAGCCCTCCTGAACACCCACAGCCCCCACCGTCCTCCCCGGACGCCCATCTTTCAGCAGAAGCGCCGGAGTGGGGGCGCTGACCGTCCCCAGCGTTTATAGCAGAGCAGAGAACCCCGGACAGCGCTGAGCTGCGGAAAGCCTCCTGCTGGCCACGCACACCTCGTTAAAAATGAGAAGGAAGGGGAGGACGTGGTGCTTGAGCCACCCCCTGGCTTCCATTGCTGCCATGGGAATGAAACGCTCCCAAGGCCCGTGGCCACCCTGTAAACACCAGGGGGAGTGGGAGGTAGGAAGGGAATCTCTGGGTCTCCCCTGGACCCCCCTTTTGGGAATCTGAGCCTTGCCAGGCAGAACTCCGGAATTCGTTCACTTGGACGTGCCATATGTCATCCCTGAAGGCAATTTCCTCTTAGATTCGCAATTAGGTCTAGGATTAAGTCTGTGACCTTGTCACAGCACATCAATTATACAACTCGGCACACCGTGTACCTTACAAAAGTATAGAGCTCAAAGAGACCAAAGCACTTTTTAAAATTTCGCACTTTACTGTGTACTCTTGGGGGTAGTTTTCTGTTTCTTTGAACAGGTTTTAAGTTAGGTTAAGCCAAATTTCTGGACATTGGAAAGCAGTTTCAAATACCTCTCTTTTCTCCTCGTCTCCTGGAAACTTACTCTGCGCCTAGAGAGTGCTCAGTGATTTATTTTGTTCATTCTTAAGGTTCTGTCAACTTTAGTAAGTAAAGGAGGAAAAATTTTATTTGAAGATGAGCAGGTTTAGTTTTAGTCATTCAAAATTTTGTTCTCTGTCTCATGAAAGGTGTAGTGCCAAGTATTGTGGGTATAGATGAGTTAAAACAGTCATTATTTTCAGAACATTTTGTCTTTGCCTTCAGACTTATTAAACAAGTCTAATTTCAAGTAAATCTATTTAAGTCACATAGCACTTTGGTTTTGTTTTGGACATAAAGGAATGCATTTATCAACATCTGCTGATTGTATGTTCAGGCCCTTGATTTTCTTTTTCTTCCCTTTCATCTGCACCCCATTAACTCTCTTCCCCATCCCAGAAGTAGCCACTCAGATCATTTGATGCACAATTCTTTGATGTGTGTGCATCTTTGAAGAACACTATTTTAATGCATGTACGTATTTGAACTTTACATCAAGTCTTACTCTGCAGTGAGAAAAGATGAAACCTTGCATTTCACTTCATCTGGAGTTGAACTGGAGAATATCATGCTAAATGAAGTGAGTCAAAGGAGAAACACAAATAGTGGAATATCTTGCTCATATGTAGAATGTAAAGAAAACAGAAGAGGGAAGAGGCAATGCCCAGTGGAAACAAACCCTAATATGTTGCCAACATAACTTAGAACTGAGACTTTCAGAGCATTTGGGTGGGAGTGGGAGAAAAGTCCTAGGAACAGAGGTGGAGGGATATTAGCACTGATGGTGGGTGCAATGCAGTGTGGTGCAGCATGATAAGCATAAAGTAGTATTTATACTATTAATGTTATTTATCCAGGGGTAAACCATAGTGCCTCCATTACAAAATTGAAAAAAGCAAATATAAAAATAGTACCAGGTTGTAGAGTTCATCCTATTTCTGAATTTTTAAATGTCACATGATGTTTTCAAGATCAGTTGTTATTACTGACAATGCCTCTAGCATTTCTCTGTTTTGTCTTATGCCAGATGCAGACATTTTTCTCACCAGTTCCCATAAGTTAAACCCCAGATTCACCCCACCCCCTTGGCCTGGCCCCACACTGTCTACAACACAGATAATGCTACAATTAGTGACTGGACTTATTTTTAATGCTGGTGCACTCTAGGAGACTATTTCTAGTACTGAAATTGAAGGTCAGAGGTTAAGCACTTGGTTAACTTCACTGAGTACTGCCATGTTGCTGTCAGATGGTTGCACCACTTGTGTTTGCAATAAGTTTACTCTCTCTTTGTATTATCAGTTTGGAATCTAGATAAATACTAATACAAACATATTAGTAGTAAGTTTTAGTAGGACTAGGACTATAACAATACTACTAATGATGTCAGGTCAGAGAGATAGGACAGGGATCTGTTTTACATGTGATGGGCCCTGGTTCAATCCCTGACACTACATCGAGAACATCACTGGGAATGATCCCTAAGTATAGAGCTGGAGTAGTCCTTGAGAAATATCAGGTTTGGCCCCAAATCAAAACAAACAAAAGCAATAGTGTCTGCTGAATCTATTGATCACCTGCTCTCTGCCAAGTTCAATGCTAGTTTCTTTACAAGTCATGTACATGCACCGACTCCCTTGTAACAGAGATAGGACTGGAACTGGCATTAGCCACTTGTCCTGAGCCTAACATGATTAGAAAACCAATGCATTAGCAACGGTGTGAGTCTGTTTCATCAAAATAGCATAATGTAGCTATGCTATAGGTGTGTGTGGGGGGGGGGGGACAATTGTTTGAGAACATACCTTGAAATGAGTGATAACTTCTCAGTAGCTTTGCCAACCATTATGGGATCCTCAGAAAAGCACAAGTGTTTTTATACTCAACTACAGATTTAATTAAAATAAGGCCTTTTCATTACCCCCAATGTAAGTACAACAAAGAAAACAAAACTTGTTAGTTGTCTTGGTACAAAATGGTAGTACACTCTGGAGACCTTTTGATAAGAAAAGTATTTTTGTGCGATTCTTTCCTAGGACTACAGTATATAAATCTAAACGTTTAGAGTCTGAAGACATTGTACAATAGGTAGGGCCGTTGCCTTACTTGTGGCAGATCCTGGTTCAATCTCGAGTAGCCCATATGACCCCCAAGCCCCACCAGGAGTGATCCTTGAGCACAGAGCTAGTAGTAAGCCTGAGTGTATAAAGAAAAACCTAAAAAAGAAAGAAGAAAGTAAATCTTAATAGTTGGGAAAATCCAAAATTCCTAGAGGGGATTAGAAATTATAAACACCACTTGAGAGTGAAAAGTTTAATTAAGCCCTTTAGGAATATAAAAGTGAATGAGACTCTCTCCATTGCCTGCAATCCTGAGAGAAGGTTTATGATCCCTAACAAATTTATGACTAAGTTTTGCACCCGGGAACGGAAAACATTCAGAGAAAGAGAATAGAGACATGTGCCAAGCAGCCAGTCACGTGACAGCAGTTTCTGAACCCCACCAAGGTGCCTTGGTAAGTGGATAATCTCCATTCTGTCTCTGTGGGCAACATAAGAAAAGCAAACACAAATTGCCAAGTCACTGAGACTGGCATGGTCAGAGGACACCAGTTTATTCAGGAGTGACAGGGATGTGAGCTGAGGATTGAGTGAGCCTAGAGGGAAAGGGGTGAAGCCTCTGCTGACAGGGGGCTAGAACTTTGTTAGATTTCCCTATCATCATGCACCTTTTGCTGGGAGAACCTCATTACAGGTCCCATTGAACTTGCTTCGTGCCATTCATCAGCGTGAATTCAAACAGTGCCTTTTGACTGTCCTGTGAGGCTCGCTTGTGAGATGACAGGGAGTTGCCTTGCAGATAGAGCAACTGCATTGACTACTTGGAAATGTGTTCAGTAAAAGGTGATCTAAATTAGGCTGATTCTGTGGGCTGAATCAGAATTGTCAAGTGGCAACTGCTTCCTTACTGGTAGCTCCCCCTGGGTTTTTGGCCAGATTAATCAGCCTTAAAGGTACAGGTGCTTTTCGGACACTTTCTTGGAAGTAGGGCAGGGCTTCAATGACGGCATTCATGAACTTCTGCAGTGTGTGCTCATTCTTGCAGCTTCCAAAAGCTCAGCACCTGAGCAGTCAGCTATAGGTGCTTCATTTTCATTTCACTATAGCCAGCACTTCCCTCCTGTTCCTTGGAAAGAGAATGTTGAAGAGAAAGGCAGATTATGCCACCTGTCTTCTTTTCCCCCAAGGATTGCTTTAGCTATTTGTGGAGGTTTATTGTTCCATATGAATTTCAGGAGTGTTTTGTCTATTTCTTTGAAAAATGTCATGGGTATCCTGACATTAAATTTGGCTGCATTAAATTTGTATAGAGCTTTGGCAGTATTGCCATTTTGATAATGTTAATCCTCCTAATCCAAGAGCAAGGGATGTGTCTCCATTTCCTAGTGTCCTCTTTTACTTCTTGAAGTAGTGTTTTGTAATTTTCCTTGTGTAAGTTCTTCACCTTTTTGGTTAAGCTAGTTCCAAGGTACTTGATTTTATGAGGTACTATTATGAACGGGATTGTTTTTTTTTTTAACGTGTCTTTCTTCTCTTTCGTTATTTGTATATAAGAAAGCCATGAACTTTTGGGTGTTGATTTTGCAGCCTACCACTTTACTATATGGACCTATTGTTTCTAGGAGTTTTTCTGTAGAGTCTTTAGGGTTTTCTAAGTATAGTATCATATCGTCTGAAAATAGTGATAGCCTGACCTCTTCCTTTCCTATCTGTATGCCCTTGTTACCTTTTTATTGCCTAACTTCTATGGCCAGTACTTTCAGTACTATATTGAATAGAAGTGGCAAAAGTGGGCAACCTTGTCCTTGTCTTCTGCCCGATCTTAGAGGGAAGGCTTTTAATTTTTCCCCATTGAGAATGATTCTTCCTGTGGCTTGTGGCAGATGGCTTTGACTATATTGAGGAAAGTTCCTTTGATGCCTATTTTGCTGAGAGTTTTCATCATTAACGGATGCTGGATCTTGTAAAATGCTTTTTCTGCATCTATTGATATGATCATATGGTTTTTATCTTTTCTTTTGTTGATATGATGGATTATGTTGATTGATTTATGAATGTTAAGCCATTCTTGCATCCCTGGGATGAATCCTGCTTGGTCATGGTGTATGATCTTTTTGATGAGTCGTTGGATTCTATTTGCTAATATTTTGTTGGGAATCTTAGCATCTGTGTTCATCAGGGATATTAGCCTGTAATTCTTTTTTGTGGTATCTCTGTCTGCTTTTGGTATCAGGGTGATATTTGCTTCATAGAAACTGTTTGGAAGTGTTTTTGATGCTTCAATTTCTCAGAAAAGCTTAAAGAGGATTGGGAGTAAGTCCTCTTTAAAGATTTGGAAGAATTCACTAGTGAATCCATCTGGGCCAGGACTTTTGTGCTTGGGGAGACTTTTTATTATCGTTTCAATTTCCTTGATGATGATGGGTCTGTTCAGGTATCTCAGGTCTTCTTGGCTCAGCGTTGGGAGCTATAGGAATCTAGGAATTTATCCATTTTCTCGAGATTTTCTTGTTTTGCGGCATAAAGCTTCTCAAAGTAATCCCTGAAGATCCTCTGAATTTCTGTAGTTTCTGTTGTGATGTCTCCCTTTTCATTTCTGATTCGGTTTATTAGGGTTTTCTCTCTACCTTTCTTTGTGAGTCTTGCTTGAGGTTTATTGATCTTGTTTATTTTCTCGAAAAAACAGCTCTGGGTTTCATTGATCTTTTGGATTGTTTTTTGGGTTTCTATCTGCTTAATTTCTGCTCTGAGTTTAATTATTTCCTTCGTCCTATTTGGATTTGGCTCATTTTGTTGGTCATTCTCCGAACTCTTAAGCTGTGAGGTTAGGTTACTTATGTGGGCTTTCTCTTCCTTCCTGAGGGATGCTTGTAGAGCTATAAACTTTTCCTCTTAACACCGCCTTTGCCGTGCCCCATAAGTTTTGGAAACTCATGTCCTACCCCAACTTCAAACTTTACTACAAAGCAGTAGTAATTAAAACAGCATGGTACTGGTCTAGAAACAGACCCGCAGACCAATGAAACAAAATTTAATACTCTGTCACAGGCTCCCAAGTATATGACCACTTAATCTTTGACAAAGGAACAAGAAATGTGAAGTGTAACGTAACAAGGAAAGCCTCTTCAAGTGGTGCTGGGAAAACTGGATAGCTACCTGCAAAAAAATGAACTCTGACATCTGTCTCATGCCAAGCACAAAAGTTAGATCAAAGTGGATTAAAGACCTACAAGCTTGCAGTGACAGGGTGCGTGGGAAATCTTGGGACGGGAGGGCGTTACTGGCGCGCTCTCCACCCAGACGAGACCCGGACTGGCTGCACATGAACGGCTCCTCTGCTGCTAAAAGACCATGATCCTGGAGGCCTACTAACTACTTTCAGCACCCAGTGACTTCTTACAGAAATGCCTCTAGACTGTGAACTGAGCTACAACCCCATGCCACCCCGGGAGGGGAAAGGATTTTCTCTCTCAGCCTTGACTTTAGTCGGCAGTGGTGGCGGTGGCTGCAACTTCTGGCAGAAATTTCTCTGGACGTAATTACTAAAATACCAGAAATCCAAAAGACCTTATGTACTCTTCATTCTCAGCAATGGAAAACAAATTATCAAATGATGTTTTTTTCAGCCGGTTTGATTGTTGGGGGGGAAATCCCAAATAATAATAGTGAGTTTTCTGTTGAAATATTGAGTTTAATCAAAGTATATAGAGAGTAATGTGAAGATCATTAGCCACACAGGTGGGTGGTGGGTGGGATGGGAGGTATACTGAGGTTTTTGGTGGTAGAACATGTGCACTGGTGAAGAGATGGGGGTTTGATCATTGTATGACTGACACTTAAACCTGAAAGCTTTGTAACTTTTTTCATGGTGATTAAATTAAAAAAAAAAAAGACCTCAATAGCAGGCCTGAATCCATAAGGTACGTATAGGAAAATGGAGGCAGAAGCCTCCATGACATTGGAGCTAAAAGCATCTTTAAGGATGAAATACCACTGACCAAGCAAGTGGAAACAAACATAAACAAATGAGATTACATCAAACTAACAAGTTTCTGAACCTCAAAAGATACAGTGACCAAAACACAGAGAGAGCCCACAGAATGGGAAAGAATTTTACTCAATACCATCTGATAAAGGATTAATATCCAGGATATACAAGACACGAGTAGAATTATACAAGGAAAAAAATCCTCCAACCTCATCAAAAATGGGTAGAAGAAATGATCAGAAGCTTCCTCAAAAAAGAAATACAAATGGCCAAAGTCACATGAAAAACCCTTCACATTGCTAGTCACTAGGGAGATGCAAATCAAACCAACAAATGAGAAATCATTTCACACCACAGAGACTGGCACACATTTAAAAGAACAAAAGCAACCAGTGCTGGCATGGATGTGGGGGCAAAGGGACGCTCTTTCACTGTTGCTGGGAATGCCCACTGGTCCAGCCTTTCTGGCAAACAATATGGACAGTCCTTCAAAAACTAGAAATTGAGCTTCCATATGACCCCGCAATACCACTTCTGGGAATATATCCCTAGGGTGCAAAAAAGCACAGTAGAAATGACATCTGCACCTATATGTTCATTGCAGCACTGTTCACAATAGCCAAAACCTGAAAACAACCCAAGTGCCCGAGAACAGATGATTGGTTAAGGAAATTTTGGTACATCTACACAATGGAATACTATGAAGCTGTTAGGAGAGATGAAGTCATGAAATTTGCTTATAAGTGGATAGACATAGTATCATGCTAAGTGAAATGAGTCAGAAAGAGAGGGACAGACATAGAGGGACTGCACTCATTTGTGGAGTATAAAATAACATAATATGAGACTGAAACCCAAGTATAGTAGATACAAGGGCCAGGAAGATTGCTCTATAGCTGGAAGTCTGGCTCATGAGTGGAGGAGGCGGGGAGTGGAGAAGACAGCTGGAATAGAGAAGGGATCACTAAGAAAATGATGGTTCGAGGAATTGGTCGAGATGGGAGATGTGTGCTGAAAGTCGATAAAGGTGCAAGCATGATAACCTCTCAGTATCTGCATTGCAAACCATAATGCCCAAAAGTAGAGAGAGTATAAGGAAATTGTCTGCCATGCAAGCAGGGGGAGGGTGGGAAAGTGGGAGTATACTGGGGAGATTGGTGGTGGGGAATGTGCACTGGTGGAGGGATGTGTGAATGTAACTCAAACATGAAAGCTTGAAACTGTATCTCACGGTGAATTCAATAAAATTTTTTTAAAAAGAGAGAAAGGCAGAAGAGGGAGGAGGGTGAGCACCCAGTGAGTGAAATTATGATTAGCTCCCAAACCTCTTTTTAATTCACTCCCATCACTTAGCAACACACTGGGAGAGGGGAGGAAGGAACAGAACAATTTAAATTCATAAGTCAGATGTGGGTGGAATCAGGCACCCCATCATCCCTGTACAATCAGAAGAGGCATTTAGGAGCTGGAGAGAGTGAGGGTGGGTCTATGCACACATTTTTGCTGCTTTTGAGAGACAAGGGAGAGTGGAGGAGGGACCGTGAGTGACAGAATCTGCTTGCAGGGTAGTTAGATTGGTAGGTGGGTAAGCACCAGGGAAGGGAAGACACGGTCTTGTTTGTTGCTAAGCACTCACAGTGGCAGGCAGACCAGCCAGGTTTCTGTACTGGGTTGGATTCCAATTCTCTAAATGCTGCATGATTTTCCTTTTAAAATGATGAGATGGTGTTGTTTTTGTTTTGCTTTGCTTTGCTTTTTCTTTAGCTTTTTTCGTGTGCTCAAGAGTTTTTCCCAGCCCAGTGTTTGGCATTTACTGCTGGTAGTGTATGGGGGATCATGAGGTACTGGGATCCAATTCAGGCTTCATGTGCTCATCTCACTGAGCTCTCTCCTCAGCCCCCTAACTTGCTTTTCTTGTAGAAAGAGGTATGCACATTTTGAGCTGGCACTGAATTTCTGACGAGGCCCAGTGCCCCTTAAGGTGGTGGGGCAGGGGGTGGGGCTCTGTCTCCAAGTGTGCCTCTCAGATGCTCAGAAAGCACAGGAGAGGGATGATGGCTAATGGATCAATGGTCAGATCCAGGGTCCAAAAAGCTTTGCACGCTGTCCAAAGATCAAGAAGGCATGTGACAGTACTTACTTCCATTTGAAAGTTCAAGCACCGGTCAAAGGAAACCTAGCTTGACAATAATTCATGCACAAGCAATTTGGAGATTCTGGTTGACTCACAATCTTATTATAGTCTGAGAATAGGGTGAGCACCACCCAACTTCATCTCATGTGTCCTACCCAAAGCATGGGGCTCAGATGAAGGAGGGGCAGTTCTTTTGTTGTGGGTGGCCCTGATATGGAGTATGGGAAACTGTTCTGAGTCTGCTGCCCAATGAGCTGAACTGACTAACTTGAGAATATTCTGGGCAAGAATATTGGGAAAGTTTGTCCAGAGCGGGTGCCAGAGGGATCTGAGATTTGAGAGGAAGTTTCCCCTTTGCAGTAAGGAGCCTTTTCTGAGTGTCAAATGTGACCTTCCCTGACTTTATATCTTTGTTCCTCTCCCAGGAGAGTTTCCTTCGAGTCTCTAGAATCAGGCTGGCCTGTGGCCATTACCCGCAAGTTGCTGCCTTAGCACTGTCCTGGCCACTCTGTGAAGCTTCACTTCTTGTGCCTGTCCTGGTGAGAGGCAGAGATAAATCAGGAGCCTTGCATGTGGGGAAACTTGATTTAATCTTTAATGCCACATATGGTCTCCTGAGCACTGCCAGATGTGACCCAAAAATGCAAGGAAGGAAGGGAGGGAAGAGGGAGGCTTGAAGGAAGGAAGGAAAGAAAGGGAGGGAGGGAGGAAGAGAGGAAAGAAGGATGGAAGGCAGGCAGGCGCCTAGGCTCAATAAAGGGAGCCTACAACACAATAAATTGATCACTGTATCACTCTATCACTGTCATCCCACTGTTCATCGATTTGCTGGAGCAGGTGCCAGTAACGTCTTCATTTGTCCCTGTCACATGCTAGTGTAGTCCTATGGTGTCTTCTAGCTCCAGGAACATGAAGAGCACGTTGTTGTTACTGTTTTTGGTATATCAAATACATCAGGGGCAGCTTGCCAGGCTCTGGCATGCGGGAAAAAAATACTACTAATAATAAAAATTTAAAAAAAAATAAAAATAAAGAGGTCCAGGAAAAATTGCATCACTCTCTTCCGGGAGCTTTGTTTTATAGTCTCAGGATCTTGGCCATTGATGAGATTACATGGCACTGGCAGTTTGTGGGTGTGACTGCCAAGCTACTGGAAAACTGGGGATCTGGGTGGAGAAGGCCCAGTCCTGATCTGATAAGGCTTGGAGATCTCAGCCACGGGTCCTGCATACCTGGGTTCCTCTGTAAATATTTAACATATTTGATTAGTTATCCATTAGTCTGTAATTAGGAGACAAGGCCCTTAGTATCTGACACACATAAGGCATTTAGGATACATATATTCAATAGAGGAACCCAGGCATGTGGGAACTGTGGCTGAGATCTCCAAGCCTGCTTGGAATAAATAGATAAATACAATAAATTCTAGTCTCTGGTCTCAGCTAACACTTGCATCTGATTTCCTTGTGGCCCATTTTCTTTATATGCTCAATAAGGTGAAAAGGGGAATGTGGAGAAATCACTGTTGCTCTAACAGGCCCCAGCTAGGAAGGAACACACTCTACCATCTTGATTGCCTCCAGAAACTTTCCCTCTGAGTATCTTCACAATATTCCTCACATCACAGTGAGACCTGGCAACTCAGCCAATTCCGGCAGCTTAGTCCAGTCTAGAGGGGCAGATGGGGGCTATCGCCAGGCGGCCTGACTTCCTCTAACTCCTGCTCCCGAAGCCCTGCTGGATGCTCGACTGGGCCCCACAGAACCCTGTCACAGAGATATTCCTGACTTATGCTTCACTTCACCCCCAAAGAACGATATTGGGATGCATGCTCCATAAATCCAGCATGCTCATTTTCTCAGTCAAGAACACAGAGAAGATAGATTACTAGTGAACTTTCACTATGGAGAGCATCCAGGAACTTAACAATAATTTAATTTATTCAGGATCAAACCCTTTCATATGTCTGAAATCTGAATACAATCCAAAAGGATTTCTGGCTCCTATTCAGATGAAAATTCAGTTGAAAAGTTTAAAAATTCTGGCTGGCAGTGAATAATTGGAAGCCAGTGATTTCATTTCAAAGGCACTGTGGCATCTGCCTGATTCCAGTAGCCCCATCTCTCTGCCCCAACTACATTCACTTCAGATTGGGGGTACCTTGTGGGGTATAGGGAAGTCTCATGGGAGAGTGCTCCAGAAAGCTCTTTGATCCCTGCTGAACCAAATCTTCCTGGAGCTCCCTCTTCCAGGATCACTTCTAGTGACATAGTCAAGAGGAAGCAACTGAAAAGGACCCAATCACTGCTGTCCCCAGACTGATGCCAGCAGAAGTGCAGCCTCAACTAGATGGGACCCACATACCTGCCCCTGTAGACTTGCCTTCCTGCAGCTTCTCCAGGGTGTCCCCTGGCCCAGCATATCTGTATCCAGTTATCATGTCTTCAGAGCTGTGTTTGACCTCGCCTTCCCAGGGTCCCAAACGTATGTGGCCCACTGCCCCCCTTTTGAGAAAAAAATCACTCAGTACCCTTCATAAGTAATGGCAGAATGTCCTATGAAGGATTCCTCTAACACATTGTCTCAGGAGGTGGGGCACCTTGTCTGGAACCTTAAATAAAGTTTAAGGTAGTTCTCTTTTTTGACTTAGCAGGCATTGAGCCTATGGAATTTACCTAGATTAAAGACTACTGTATTGTATATCCAACTTATGTCAGGTTCTGATCTCAATTTGTACTTTGTGCTCTGGTGCATCTCCAATTCCCTTTTTCTCACCCTATCAATCAAAGTGCATTTAAAGAGGTTGGGCAATGGCTCAAGGGTTGGAATGCTTGCTCTTAATGCAGGATCTCCAGAGTTAATCCCTATCACTGCACCCCAATACCTTGTTGGGGACAGTACCTGGGCACTGTCAGGTGTAGCATCCCCAGTAAAAAAAAGTACTTAAAACTGAATATGGGGCCTGGAGAGGTTGTATAGTTGGGTAGGACACTTGCCTTGCTTGTGTCAGACTTTGTTCAATCCCCTACACCCCATATGGTCTCTGAGCCCCATCAGGAGTGATTCCTGAGTGTAGAGCCAGGTGTAAGTCCTGAGCACCACCTGGTGTGGACCCAAAACAAAAACAAACTGAGTATGTAAATCTGGACATTTATAACCAGATTTATTGCAACTGATGCATTAGGTAATAAATATTGATATTGAATCAACTGTCTAGAAAACTGAGAAAGATCTTAATATCGTCCTAGCAGACAGTAATGACACTGTTTTCCTTAATAGGCTTTTGATTTTAGAGACACTTTAGGGTCACCAAAAAATTGAGCATGAATATGTACTGCCTGTCCCTGCCCCCCACCCCTCACTCCACAGCTATCAGTTTCTGCCACCAGATTAGTACATTTGCTACACTTAAGAAGCCAACACTGACACATGATAATCACCTAAACCCATTGTTTATGTAAGGGTTCACTCAGTGTTGTTCGTTCTATGGATTTTGACAAATGATGTTGATGTACTCATCATTGTACTGTCTTACAGAGTAGTTTCACTGACTAAATATCCCCTGGGCTGTAACTCTTTAGCCCCCTAACCCCTGTCTCCTGGAAATCAGTTTTTCCCACCTTGATCCATAGTTCTACCTTTTTCAGAATGTCAAATGAATGGAATCATAGAGAATAGGGCCTTTTCTGATTGGCTTCCTTCAACATTTAAAATGGGTAATATACATTTATGATTCCTCCTGACAGTGCTTGGGGACCATATGTGGTGCTCAGGATCAAACCCTTTCATATGCCTGCAAGACAAGTGCCCTACCTGCTGTATTGTCTCTCCATCCTCTATATAATTACTTATTTTGCTTATTTCTGCTGGGGGTTCCTCCCAGTGATGCACTTTTCTAAACTCCGTGCTCAGGTGGTCCCTCCCAGCAATGCTTGGGGGAGCACATAATGCTGGAGACCGAAGACTAGCTCCCAAATGGAGAATATGTGATCCATTGTCTGTCTCCAGCCCAGTGAGGATTATTTGGGGGTGTGTGTGTGTTTTCTTTTTCTGCCTTCCCCTTCCCTCCATTGTTATTGCCCAGAATCACTCACACAGGGTATCACTCACACACTTGGGCGCAGTGTTTGCCCAGACTCACACATCAGGGTGAGTGCTCTCTCACTAGGCCGTGGCATTCACCAGGGCTTGGCCTTCTTCAGATATGGTGCTGGCACATGTTGGGGCCATGCTGGTTCTCACACAGCGCTTTCTAAAGACTCATCCTGGTCTCCATGTTCCATGTCTTTAGTTGAAGCACTTTCAAATTGGTTGCACAGACTTGACTATGATGCTCATCCATGCCAGGCTGTGATGGGCCGGGCCAGGAGCTCCCACTCTGGCTGATCTACAGTGTTTCAAGCAGCAGAGCTCAGCACACAGAGGTGGCACTGGGCACAGAAGTCTCAACCTCAGCTCATAAGTCAGGCACTTGGGCGACTGAACCATCTCCTGGGCTCCTCTCCCCGGGTTTTTACATATGGAAACTTGAACAAATGCAGTTGATTGTTGAATAAGATGGGTTATGGACTCCCATTTCTGTGAAATCAGAAATCCCTGTAAAACTTTTGGATGCCCAAAGCTTAACTACAGTTTTTCTTTGTTTCTGCAGGTGGGAGAAGGGAAGGAGATAGGAATTGGTTTCAGGTTCCCTGAGAATACCAAAAGCCAAGAAAAGCATGAATAACTCATCACTGTCCTTTGTATCCTTAAGTTCTAGTAATCAACATTGGTTAAATCTGTCCAAGTGGAAGCCACCATGTTTAAATTCTCATTTAGGTGGTTCTGCACAGTTCAAGCCAGTATTTAAGGGTGTTAAATTGGTGAAGGCGGGAAATATTCATGGACCAATTTGGAACTGTCTCAAGAGAACTAAGCTGGGCTTTTTCATTCATGAAGCCACTCATAAATCTGCAGCAGAAACATTTAACGTTTAAAAAATAAACATATTAGGAGCCAGAGGGATAGTACAGTGGGTGGGGCATTTGCCTTGCAAATGTGGCCAACTTAGGCTTGATCCCTCGCATCCCATATGGCCCCCTGAGAATTGCCAGAAGTAATTCTTGAGTACAGAACCAGGAGTAACCCCTGAGAAATGCTGGTTGTGAACCCCCTGCCCCCAAAGTGCCCCAAATAAAGAGACAAACATAAGGAAAATAATGAAAGTACACATATAAAGTGTTTCAACACTTACCTCTTTTTCTCACTGTCTACATATTTTATGTTATTTTTATATATCCTGGCTTAGTATTTATTCAGACACAGAGTCCTCTGAAATTTGTGCTGGTTTCATAGTAACAGCTTCTTAAATGGTTAGTAACAATTATACTAATTTGTACAGATGGTTTTCACACTTAGGTAGGATGTCTATAAACATTACTTGAGCATGGTTATATTAGCTGCTTGGTGTTGTGAGAAGTGAATGTGGGCAATTCCTGTATGGGAGGAAGGGAAGAAAGGGAGGAAAGGAGAAAGGAAAGGAGGGAGCGTGGGAGGGAGGAAGGAAGGAAGGAAGGAAGGAAGGAAGGAAGGAAGGAAGGAAGGAAGGAAGGAAGGAAGGGAGGGAGGGAGGGAGGGAAGAAAGAGGGAGGAGGGAGGGAGGAGGGAGGGAGGGAGGACAGTGCATTTCTCTTTCACTGCTATGAATTATAGTGACTAAAAGATGAAGGATTTACCTGGGATCCTACATATTTTTTAATTGTTTTTATTTTATAAAGTAGTTCAGAATATTTGATTACATTTAATATTCAAACACCAATCCCACCACTATTACACCTTTCCACCGTCATATTTTGGATGCTTCCATCCCAAACCCCAACTCCTGCCCCAAAGCAGAACTGAAATACTATATTTTGTATTGTTTGTTATGAAAATCTGCTGAAAATTCTACAGAAAAGTTTCCTTAGAGGAAGAGTGTGAAGATTGTTGTATTTCACTCAGGGGCCATTAAACCCTTCTATATGAGATCACTAACATGTTGTTAAAGGTTGATCCTCGGGCTGGAATGATAGCACAGCAGGTAGGGCGTTTGCTTTGCACGCGGCCAACCCGGGTTCAATTCTCAGCATCTCATATGGTCCCCTGAGCATCGCCAGGGGTAATTCCTGAGTCAGAGCCAGGAGTGACCCCTGTGCATCGCCGGGTGTGACCCAAAGAGCAAAAAAAAAAAAAAGATTGAGCCTTGTGTGCTTTTATATATATGTGTACATATATGTATATATATATACATATACATGTATATGTATATATATATTTGTAAAAGAAAACATATTTCCCTTAAGATTGGTTTCCTCCTACTTTGAACCCCACCAAACATGGTGTGGTACTCTTGGAGTATGAGAAGGGTATGTCCTATGAAGTGTCGCGTGGCCACAAATGCGGCCGCGTGTTCCAGGAAAAAGTTCATTCATGGGTGAGGCTCAGACCGAGTATGAGGAGAGCAGCCGTAAGCATGGCAGTACATGAGTTCTGGAGGTTTTTGGCGGCCAGGGCTGGGTCCTTTGGTGTGGGGAGGGGTCTTACCCACCTCCCTCTTGGGCACCACGAGTGAAAGAGCCTGGCATGGGGTCTGGTGGCATGACTATGGAAAGTGTTCTGGCATCCTGTATTTAGTCCAAACTGGGATACAGTTCTCTGTCTACTAATCTGATGGGGTTTCCAAATATAAACATTACAAAACACTTCAGAACTCAGGAAATATTAGTGCTAAGATAGAATTTGTGTAAAATAATTTTGCTTTTGTGAAATAACTACAAATCATCAGAATGCTACATAATTATGACATCAATCATATTCAGCATATCTATGACCTGTGCCATAATCAGGACATAATATACTAGGAATGTCCTGGGGATTTTTTGAAATTTAAATTTAACTGAACTTCTTGGTTTGTGTTTGTTTTTTCCCCTAAAGTTGGCAGCTCCAATTCTTATACTATTGATTTGGTTTCTACCTAGGTCTGTGTGTTTGTATATCCTGTATGTACTTGTTTCTGTTTCCCATTAAATATCACCTGTGCAGAGCATTTGCCTTGCAAATGGTTAGCCCAGGTTTGATCCCTGGTACCCCATGTGGATGGTCCTCTCAACATAGCCAGGAGTGATCCCTGAGAGTGACCCCTAAACAGAAATAAGCAAAAAAAATTAGTTATATTGAGTCTGGAGGGACAGTACAGCAGGTAGAGCATTTACCTGGCAGGCAAATCAGGGTTTGATCCTGGGTACTACATACGGTTCCCCAAGCACTGCCTTAAGTTATCCCTGAGCAGAGTGCCAGAAAGAGCACTGAGTACTGTAAGTGTGGTCCTCCAAACAACAACACAGTTTACCTGTGCTTGCAACTGTGCTTTGCTCTGGCTGGCCTCTGCCATGTGCATCTTCTGAGGCACCAATAAGATGAAACGTCACTGTTCGAGCTCCACCTGCTTACTTGACATCTCCACCTGATTGTCTCATTTTCACTCTATTTTTCACCTTAATCTTGATACTTGTGGGTCACTTCTGATGATGCTGAGAGATGATGCTGTGCAGGGCATCAAATCTGGATTGCTCCACGTGCCCTGGTCATGTTATCCATCCCAGAAGAACTACAGAAGAACTTTAAACATCTCTCTAGAAAATTTCTCTCTTCCTAGCAATCATGAGCCCAAATTCTCCCCTCACAGTAAAATATGACACTGTTGAGCCTAACGCCTCCTTCTTCCTTGGTCCCAGTGCTGACCCAGCTGCCCCGTCCCCACTTTCCTCCATTGCCACCATTGAATCGGGATAGAGGCACTTCACCTCCTGTCTGAGAGTCTGAGTCACTTTTCCACTGGTGTCCCTGCTTCTTGTTTTCTTTTTCCTTTTTGGAATTTGCCCTGTTCTGCAGTCTATGGAAAGACGGTTTCAAATACAAACATTTTCCTAACCTTCAAAGGTGAAAACTTATACTGTTGATTTGGGATGTCTCTTTCCTGATAGTGGCATTAGAGGTGGGATCTCTGTTAACACTCTGCTCGATATACTGCAACGTTTTGCTTTTGTCTGTCTTCGTCTTTTTTCATTGCAGAAGGAAATGCTTTCTGTTTTTTTGCCTTGCTGCTTTCTTTCTTAAGTCATTGTTTACTTAAAATGTTTTTGTTTTAAATGTTGCATGTTTGATTCTCTCATTTTTTTCTTATTGATTCTTATTTTATATTATTGGATTCAGAAACACACTTTGTCTTATTTATTCTTTTTTCAACAATTTTATATTATTTTACCTTTTTCCCCCAAACATTTGGAGACTTGTTTTTTGATGTTGCATGTATATATGCAACATATGTTTACAGAGCTTATCTGAAGAAAGTTCCAAGTTCACTGAGAATAATGCTTATTCCACCTTTGTTGGAAGAGTGTTACATAGCTGTTTGTTGGTCTCACTGCTTCAGATAGCTAATTCTTCCATTCTAGCTACTGCTGACAACAGAAATTAAGCAAGAAACCAGAACTATAACCAGGGATAAAGTTAAGAATCACCAATGCTTATGGGAGAAGGAATGACTTACATTTTGCCAGATTTCTTTATTTCCTGAGTATTAACTTTATTTTCATTTTCTATTTATTTTTAGCACTGTGATTTGCAATACTGTTCATTTTATCCCCAGGATTTACAATACTGTTCATTATGCATCAAGTGTTCCAATAACACATTCAGCAATAGTGCCTCCCTCAACTTACCCCTCTCCCTGTACCTCTCTTTCCTTCCACCGCCCTGGTAAGATCAGTTCTTCATTCCACCATTGGCCAACGCTCCTTTCTCCACTTCTTTTTAAGTTCTCTTTGCTCCTCTTCCATCTCTGTTCAAATTCTTGATTTTCCTCATCCGTTTCCTTGCCTTGTTTCTTGGTCTCTTCAAGGGCATCTACTTGCCACCTCCATTGCCAGACTTGGCTCCTGCTGCCTCTGGCACAGACCTCATAGGTTTTTCTCTTTTATTACTTTATTGTTATTGCACATAGTTATTGAATCACTATAATTGATATTACGTGAATGACAGAAGATAAAGGTTTTTATTTTTCAAGTAGATGAGTCAACGAGAGGGAGAAATTTTAGTGGAGGTAAGTACTGTGGGAAGTTATTAAAAGTGATAGACCTTTTGGAAAGAAAAGCTTACATATAAGATTATTCACAGGTGATCAGAAAGCTCAGAATTAGGATATTAGAAATAGACTCCATATAGTGTATAAATGGTGGCTTGCAGCCCCATGTGGGTTGCATTTAATGATCCACACATATGAGAGAATCGCAGAAGATTCAGAAAAATAAAAGTTTTCCAAGTGCATGATGACTAAATAGTTATTCAAAGTAAACCATGAAATGAATCTAAGGTGTTTCTGGTAATGTTTACTTATTGTAATTCAGGCAAAGAGGGGCTGTAGGTGGGAAAAGTTTAAAAAGACCTGGCATGTTGCATTATATAGGAAAACCGTAGCAAGAGCTATTTTTGTCAGTCTCTGACTTGAAAAATATATGGTTCTGGGCCAGAAAGATAGTACTGGTGTTAAGGCACTTGTCTTGCACGAAGCTGACCCTGATTCAATCTCTAGCACTGAAAATAGTTCCCCAAGTACTGCCAGTAGTGACCCCTGAGCACAGAGCCAGTAGTAGGCCCTGAGCACCACCAGACGTGGTCCCCAAACCAAAAATAAACCGACAAACTAAAAATGAAAATACACTGCTTCATTGATATATTTCGATTTCCCTTCAATCTACCACAAGTTTGGTTGCCCAATATTTCTGCTTATTTCTTATATTTCTTTGTCTGATTTGAGTAGTTTTATGTCAAGTTTTAAACTCTATAGACTATTGTGCACATTTACAGGAAAAATTAAAAGCTAAAAGTGTCCTTAAATAAGCCTGGAGCACTCATATTAAGTAGAATTTTTGAATGTTGGTTTTTCATTAACCATTAAAGATAACCATTTCCTTTCTAATAGAATCTGAGATAATAGCAGCTAGAGTAATTAATCTTATTTTTCAGATCATACTGGTGAGACTGTGAGAGTGACTGCATTTTGTTAGCAAGGGCATTTTTTACTTATATTGTTTCCCAGAGTAATAAAGAAACCCTCATTTTCCCGCTTGACCCTAATAAAGTAGCCCCATATATCATCAGGTTAAAAGGTCAGCTCCACCCACAGGGAAACATCAATGGAAACTGCTATTTTTCTTTGTGAATGAGTCTGATACCAAATTTATCATACCAAGAGTGAAATTAAGTGTCTTTGGGTGAACTCGAGCAGTTCATCTTTTCTAAATTAAATTTTTAAAAGTCAGAAAATGCTGAAATTTTCATTACCTCCATCAGTATTTATCGTTCTGTCATGAGTCATGAGGGATTTGCTCATCTTAAAGGAAGCCTTTCAAAAATAAAATAAAATACAATAGGTCTTTCATTTGTAAAAGGTTTTCATTTGTGAAAGGTTTTCTTAAAGTAAAATTACTTCCTGGGCTTTGAGAAACGAACAGACTATACAGTGCTACACAGATCCAAAATTCAGGCACATTGCAAATATATAGTAAAATAAACAAATATGTTTATGTATAAACAAAAGGTCTGGCCCAAATGAGCCTATAAAATCTATTTTGCTTATCTTTTAACTGCAAGTTAAAAATTTATGGGAAGAATATCACCTAAGAAATGAAGCTTTTTACTTATTGGCTATTAGGAAACTGCTGAATGGGTTCATTGCAAATAGTTTGAATTTTTTGCCGATACGATTTTAAGGAAAATCTTGCCAATTTTCTATCATCAATATACCAGACAAACAAAGGAAGAAAGAACCATACTTCAGCAATAATCCTATGAGCACCATTTTTTTTGAGTCATGGGCCAGCATGCATCTTAAAATTGCAGTACTCTTGGCCTTCTGTGCCCTAATAAACTAAAATTAGGGCTTGGCATTTGAATGTGAACATCACCAACAGAATATATAGATTCTAAATTAGTTTGTGAATACCAAATTAAGAAGCTCATGGAATGCCTCTCTGTTGCTCTCTTTCATTTTTGGCCACACCTGGAAGTACTCAGGGCTTACTTCGGGCTCTGTGCTCAAGGATCACTCCATATGGAGTGCCAAGAGTCAAAGCTGAGTCAGCTGTGTGCAAGGCAAACACCTTATCCACTATATTGTCATTTGAAACACAAAATATTTACATTTTGAAGAAGTCCAGTTTATTTATTTTTGTCTTTTTTTTCTTTAGACTTTAGCTATTTCTTTTTTCTTTTCTTCTTTTTTTTTCTTTTTGAGTCACACCCAGCCATTCTCAAGGGTTACTCGTGGATCTGCATGGAGTTACTCGCCCCATATGAGGGACCATATGGGATGCTGGGGATTGAACTCAGGTTGGCTGCATGCAAGGCAAATGCTCTACCCTCCATACTATCGCTCCGGCCTGACTTCACCTATTTCTAAAAAGACTAATCCTAGGTTATGAAGGCTTATTTCTGTGTTCTCTTATAAAAATTTTTATAGCTTTAACTTGTACACTCAGTCTGTGATCAATTTGGGTTCATCTTATTATGATTTGACACAGAGAACCAGTTTCATTCCTTTGCATGTGTATATGCAGGTTCCCTAGCACCATTTGTTCAAGAATAGTATTTTCCCACTAACTAATGTCACCCTTTTTTTAAAATCAGTTGATCATAAGTATTTTGAAGCATTACTATTTTTCTTCTGAGACTATTAGAGTGTATTCTAGCTTTGTCAACTAATAATCATAAACTCATGAGATGTCTTAAAAAAAGACATTTCCCAGTTCTGTTTACCGATGTCCACTAGAAATAATAACCCACAGGATTGTGTACCCTTAGGATTCACACTAAGGTGCTCAAGTACCTTTTCGATCATAAACAAATCTGAGCTTCTTGGAGAAGAGGCTGGATCCAGCTCGGAGTTAAGATTGTTAGGAGGCTGTGGATATGGTTCAGTGGCATAGCGTTTGCCTTGCATATGTGAGGCCCAGATTCTATTCCCAGCACTGCACAGTCTCCTGAACCCCACTAAGAATGACCCCTGAGGGGTGGTGGGGAGGTGAGGGGGAGATATACTGTGATTCTTTTTTTTCCCCACACTTTTAGAATGAGTTTATTAAAGAACGTTCTTAGGAAGGCAACAACAGTGTCTGATTTGTCATTTGAAAAAAGCTGTTACAGAAGTACAGGCGTCTTTTTAATGGGATTCTGATAGTCTAGCACAGTGTAGTGATTTCTGCGATGCTAGAATAAATAAAAAAGTCTCTTCTGTGCTTCTCTCCAAATAGCAATGGATAACGAGGACGGCATTAAAAAGCCATTGTATTTTCTATTCACTCTGTATGTAGTATTGGATCCAGTATTTTTACCATCACAGGCTACAAGTTTCACTTTATCCACTTTAATAAGTTCTGTCACCTCTCTGAATTCAAAATCATTCAATACAAAAGTCCACACATTGTCGCAAAATCTGTATGTATTTAGAGAGCCCCTGAAGTTGACTCGGTTCCTGACTCTCTGAGCCAGTGCTGAATTTATAGCCTTATCAAACTGGAGTATGACTTGGAGGGCAAGTTGCGGGGTGATCTTCTGAGACTGTATGAGCTCATCAAGGCTCTCCTGAAGACTGTTTCCCAAAATAGTATTTCTGTACACAACTGATATGCCATGGTTTAGGAGAAGAAGTTGTTTTCCTTATTCAGGCTTGCATTGATATCCTGTGGGGACGGCTCCCTGCTGCCAAGCGCACGGAAGCCTATACTGTGATTCTTGGTGGTGGAATATGTGCACTGGTGAAGGGATGAGTGTTCGAGCATTGTATAATCGAGACTTAAGCCTGAAAGCTTTGTAACTTTCCACATGGTGATTCAATAAAAAAAAAAAAAAAAGAATGACCCCTGAGCACTGAGTCAGCAGTATCAATGAGCACCTCCAGGTACCGCCCTCAAACAAAACAAAACAAGCAGAATCTTTGGGGGTCAGTGCGATCACTAAAAGGACATGCCAGTTACCAACATGGTCCCCCAAGCACCATCTGGAGCACTATTCCAGAAGTGACCCCTGAGCACTGCCAAATACAAAATAAATTTAGAAAAAAGAAAAATATGCTAAACAGGCTGGAGCATGTGTTTGCATCATGAACTCTGGGTTCAAGCTTCAGCACCATCTGGTCCTCCAACCACCTCCAAGACTAACTTCTGAGCACTGGGCCTGGAGTAGTTTGTTAACCAGAGAGATAGCCCAAAAGGCTGAGTCAAATGCTTTATTTGTGGGTGACCCAGATTCTGTCCCCAGCACTGCATTGGCTTCTGAGCACCACTGGGAGAAACCACAAAGTGTCACCTGGTGTGGTCCAACTAACACTTCCCTGAAAAGTAGACGTGCCATTTAATCCAGCAATTTGACTTCTAGTATTTATTACCAAACTACTTCTAGTAGTTTGTTAATCACTGAATGTGGCCTGAAAACCAAAAGAAAAAAAAGGGCCTGGACCATCTTATCATTTCAACAATCATAAAGACTCAGAGACTATGATAACAGTGACAAAAAACTTGGGAGTCAATAGGAAGAAGCTACTAGGAACAGATATAGGGTCCTTTAAAATTTATAATGAATGTCAATTGTAGTTAATTGAAAGTTATCAAATACTTTAAGTTCCTGAATTTGCAGCATTTAAAAAAATTGAGTGGTCATCTTTGGAGGATAATGGGAAACATTTATTATCTTGAAACTCTTAAGCAGAGAAAATGAGCATTCATCTTGCGTTATGTCTCCTTACTATACAATAAATGAAGATAAGCAGATCTTTATAAAATTATTTTAGTTAATAACTGAGAAATCAACTGTAGAAACTATCACTGTTTAGTATGTAATACATGTGGCTATTTAAACCTAAATATTAACTAAAATTAAATAAAGTTGGTACAGCCTCTATGTAAAAACAGCACATGAATCTCTCAAAAAATTAAAATGGGGGATCCAGGAGTGGGACTGAGTGATAGACTGAATGCCTGAGTGTGGGAATCTCGGGCAGTACTACTCCATATTACCCAGTACAATTCTTGGTATCACAAGTATACCACAACCACCACCACCACTATGACAACAACAACAAAAACTAAAAATAGAATTACCAGACGAGAGAGATAGCCCAAAAGGCTGAGTCAAATGCTTTATTTGTGGGTGACCCAGATTCTGTCCCCAGCACTGCATGGGCTTCTAAGCACCACTGGGAGAAACCACAAAGCGTCACCTGGTGTGGTCCCACTAACACTTCCCTGAAAAGTAGACGTGCCATTTAATCCAGCAATTTGACTTCTAGTATTTATCAAAAGACTAAGAAAATGCTGATCCAAGATTATATGCAGGCCTACTTCATAGTAGCATTATTCACAAGAACCCAGCAATTGAAGTCCCTAACTGCATAGTGAGGAAGATGTGGTACAATACTCAATGAAATAGTATGCAACCTCAAAAAGATAAAATTTTGCTTTCTGTAACAATTTGAATGGAACTTGAGGTGATTGATTATACCAAGCAAAATAAGTCAAAAGAGAACAAAACACTGGTTCATCTCATGCACATGTGGAATATGAAGAGACAAAGCAACTGATTAACAAAACAGAAACAACTTGGACTCTGATAAGAAAATGGAGGTTAACAGAGGATCGGAGGGAAAGGGGAGCGAGCTGGGCTCAGTTTGACAGTAATGGGTGGTTCTAGAAGTCCCGTGTGTGGTATACACAGTCATCAAGGTGGGAAGCTGCAGCTTTGTATCACAAATCAAGAGCACATCAATTTGAGAAATGTACATTCTAGTTCTCTAGTTTCATTAACCATGTTTCAAGTGTTCAACTAGACGAAGTCATCTAAGGCACCATGGTGGAGTGGAACTTTCTGTAAATTTTTGGGAAAATTTCAGTAGACAGGGCCATTTTGAACCCTGAGCATGGGCCAACAGGTCATCTGTGTGGTCATCAGAGTGTGGGGAACAGGCCTCACACCTTGATTAGAGATCACAACTCACTCATCTTCTAGCTAAAGGCACCCAGCAGGAATCTAAGGTTCTAGTCCTGCCCCCATTCCCAGACAGTATGCAGGACAGGGTCATCTACTGAATAGCAGCCTGAATCAGTGAACCCACATTCTAGGGAATTTTCTAGACCAAAATATCCAGGTTGTATATCAAGTAAATTGAAAGAAAAAAGAAAAGGATAAAGAGGAGCCTGGAGACATAAAGGAAGAAAAAAAAATGTTTAAGTGCCAAGACAAAACTACAATGCTTGAGAACAGACACTTGAATGGAAAAGCTACGGGAAATGCAAGGTGATTCCTACAGAAGCTGGGATGGCTTTATATCAAAGGCAGGTTTTCTTGGAAAAGCTAAGTGTCTATTGAAAGGTGAATGGATAATGACAATGTGGAATACTATGCAGCCACAATTTATTGTAACTTGGATGGAACTAGTGGATATCATATTAAGTGAAGTGAGTCAGAAGAAGGTCAAATGTTGGATAATCTCACCTATTTGTGATATATAGAGTAACAGGATGAGGGAATGCAGTGTATCAAAGGAAGAATACCTTGATTACTCTTTGTCCTAGATGAGAGAAATGAGGACCTAGAAAGAAGGAAATCAAGGTGGGGGGGTCAAAAAAGATGGACAGGAGGTAACAGGAACAGGAGTCAGGGGCCTTAGCCACACAGGCAGTGCAGAGCTGTGGTGTACATATACATCTAAACCACACAAATAGCAAAACTGTAAGCATAAGACCCAAACTGCAACAATTAAACTGAAATAAGTCCCCGAGAAAGGCTGAGGGTGTAAAGAAACCTGGAGACATCGGTGGAGGGATTGGCATTGAAACATTCTACGCCTGTAACTCTGTTATGAACAACTTTGTAAATCATGGTTGCCTTAATGAAAAAACAACAACTTTATAAAAATTTATGCAGCCAGAGCACACACTTTGCAGAAGGCACAGTTTCCTCCCATGCACAGCACGGTTCCCTGAGCACTTCTAGGAGCCACAATCAAGCCAGAGCCAGGAGGAGTCCCTGAGCACTGCCAGGTGTGGCCCAGCGAACAAAGGACACGTGTCCCTGGTGCTGAAAATGCTGTTCGAGAACACCCACTTTGGGTGAGGCCAGCAAAGCTTCATGTGTTGTGGGCGGAGCTGATTAGCATACTGTTTGCCTTGGAAACATTCCATAGCCATATTTGGAAGACTTTCTCTTTTGCCTTTCTCTATCAGTGTCTAATTTTGTAATTTAAAAACATTTTTCTTTGCCCTTTGGACCCTGCTGTGGAGCGAGCATGATGGAAGAGCCCAAGGAAGCGCCCTTGGACTCCAAACAGCCCACTGAACTAATTCCGGCATGGGACCAGAGACCCCACGGTGCGCTGAAACAGTGGGAGCCGGGCATCCCCCAATTCTTTTAACCTCTCTCTCTCTCCACACCTCCCCCCTGAGCACAGCGCAGGATCCGCGGTTTTCCTGAGCGCAAAATGGAGACGGCAATCCAGCTGAAACGGGAGGCACACGCGCGCTTGCGGGAGGCCCCAGGGGGCGGGGGCGGCGACCCCCGCCCACAGCAGATAGATACTTAAACCCACCTCCCCCACGTGTGCTTCCCTTTGGACCCTGCTGTGGAGCGAGCATGATGGAAGAGCCCAAGGAAGCGCCCTTGGACTCCAAACAGCCCACTGAACTAATTCCGGCATGGGACCAGAGACCCCACGGTGCGCTGAAACAGTGGGAGCCGGGCATCCCCCAATTCTTTTAACCTCTCTCTCTCTCCACACCTCCCTCCTGAGCACAGCGCAGGATCCGCGGTTTTCCTGAGCGCAAAATGGAGACGCCGAGCCTCTCTCTAGGCTTCTCCATCTTATGAGCACCATAAAAGGGTAAAAGTTTGTAGTGATGTTATTTCTGGTTGTACTTTCCCTGGACTTTATACAGAAACCCAAAAAAGCGCGGCCGCTGCTGCGGCCGCGCGACCTAATGTCATCTTAGCATCAGCAATATGTAATATGTCCCTTTTTAATGGGTCGGACTTTTGTGGGAGATCCTAACAAGAATAGTAAGTCTGTTGCTGAAATATTGAAGGCAATCAAAGTGGTAGCCATCTCTCTAGACTGAACTAAGCTATATCCCCACATCAGCTGAGAAGAAATATCCTTCTTTCTCGGGAAGAAACGCGGCGTGGTGTCAAACATAGTGTGATGTCCATTAAGCAAACAGACCTGGTGGCGTGGGAATGGGATATAAGGGGAAAAATTATGTACATGGAACAGTGGGACGCTGGTGGAATCTCGAGCCGGAACCGATACCAGCGCAAGCCCTTCGGTTCCAGAAACTGCTTGCAGACACTCTACTAGTCTATCAACTAAGCCAGAGCCCCACGCCTGCCGATGACGGGAAATAACCATCCTTTTCGGTTTTTTTTTCCCTTGTCAGGCAGCGTGGCAATTACCAAACAGGCGTGAACTCGGTGGCGCGGGGCAAGGGGGAAAAAGAAAAGTTATGTAACAAACAGCGGGACTTAATATCTCTATATTCTTAGCAGTGGAGAACTATCAAATGCCTCCTTGGCAATAGGACTGCTTTCCTTTTTTGGGGGAAACCCCAACAATGGTAGTGAGTTTTGTGTTGAAACATGGAATGTAATCGAGATAAGGCATAAACGAAGTGGAACTTATCATGTACAAGGGTGGGGACTGGGGAGGTGGGAGGGGGCGGCAGGTATACTGGGGGGGTTGGTGATGGGAGAGGGGCACTGGTGAAGGGAAGGGTGTTTGAGAATTGTATAACCGACATAATCCTGAGAACTATGTAACCCTCCACATGGTGATTCAATAAAATTATTAAAAAAAAAAGCTAGAAGCTATACATTTAACAATGCAATGTTTAGAACTCTTAAAGAGAGGAAGCAGTTTTATCAATAAAAAAAAAAATTTTTCTTTGAAAACAAAGAAACCTAGAAATAAATATCACCAGAACTCTATGTCTCTGACAAGATAATTTCTTACAATTTATGCTCTTTGAACTTCTTACCAAACCATTTTATGAAGAGACATTCTGTAATCCCTGCTGCATTAGCATTTGAGAAGATTATACTCCGTTTTAGGTTCCAACTAGCTCTCAGGAAAAATAAATAACTAGCTTTCTATTTTTCCTGCTGTAGTTTGAGTTCTTTGAGAGGATCTGACTTTTCTATAGCTCACAGGGCTGACAATGTACCTGTCAACTTCTTGTTCTCAGCTCAGTCTTTCAAATTTGTCCAACAGGAATACATTTTTGTTTTGTTCTGTTTTTGCTATACTCAAGATGATGCGGGCCAAATATAGACTAGAGACTGAACACAATGGCCACTCAACACCTTTATTGCAAACCACAACACCTAATCAGAGAGAGAGAACAAAAGGGAATACCCTGCCATAGTGGCAGTGTGGGGTGGGGGGAGACGGGACTGGGGAGGGGGGGAGGGATGTTGGGTTTACTGGTGGTGGAGAATGGGCACTGGTGAAGGCATGGGTTATCGAACTTTGTAAGGGAGAAACATGAGCACAAAAATGTATAAATCTGTAACTGTACCCTCACGTTGACTCACTAATTAAAAATAAACTATTAATTAAAAAAAAAAGAGTTACTCCTGGCTCTGCACTCAGGAATCAATACTAGTGGGTTCAAGTAACTCTATGGGTGCCAGGGATCTAATTTGGGTCAGTTGCATGCAAGGCACGTGCCCTCCCTGCTATACTCCCTCTCCAGCTCCCAGCAGAACCATTTTCCCACTCCTCTGCCTTGGAGTGATGGAATTGCTTTTGGGAGGCATAAAGGTGGTTAATTCTTTTAAATTTTCACTTACCTAGAACTGAGGCCCCTAGGAGGCAGAAATGGTTTCCCAAAAAGTCTCTGATTTGGAGCAGAACTGGGGCTAGAGCTTTGATATTTCTAGCCCCTAGTTCTATTTCTTCATTGTTGTTTATTGATTTGTGTGGTAAGTAGTGCTCAAGTCTTATTATGGCTCTGTGATCTCTTGGTGGGGCTCAAGGGACCATAGTAGGGTGTCTGGGATGGACGGGATAGCAGCACGCAAGGTAAGAACCTCCCTGCCGTGCTATTTCTCCAATTCCCTAAATCTGTTTCTACCCTGAAACTTAATACATGGAACAGGGGTACTTTGTTCTTTCCAGAACCTTCATGCCTGCTCCCATCATGGCCACCTCTGCAGGTAGGGTTTGTCACACTTGCACAACCCATCTTCCTACAGCCTCACACTCCACTTACATCGATGCTATTCTCAGAGCAAGTGTTCTAGTAGCAATTTCAGGTCTTTTCATAATCTATATCTCCACCAGATTCTCCCATGCTGTGGGGGAGGGGGGGATGTCCTTTAATGTACCACAGTGCTGATAAGGAGAAATAGGGACATCTGCGGTGTGCATCAGTGCTATGGAATAGCATCTTTGCAGGGTGTTTTCAAGAGGGAAATCACAGCCACTTGGGAATCTGGGTGTAGGTGACTCTCAGTACCTCCCCTCCCGCCTGAGACCCCTCAGCCCCTTCCCCTTACTCCCTCCAACCACACTGGCTCCCCACCCCTGCACTTCCTTCCTTTCCCTTAAGAGTTAACCTGCTGTTATTTTCTATTCTAACAGCCTTATTTTCTTGCTGACTGTCAAGTTACATGCCTACCACCACATCTTGAGAACACAAAGAAAATGCCCACTCACACTTCATACCCAATACTACTTGAATCAGTGCTGCCAGCCCTGGCTTTCCTCCATGCTTTTATCTTTTTTCTTCTAGGTCTTTCTTTTTTCTGCATCTTGTTTTTCTCATAGTCACATACACACAGAAATATAATTTTCAGAAATGCTCTTAAATTTGCTGCAACCTGGTTGGAACTGGAAGATATCATGTTAAGTGAAATAAGTCAGAAGAAGGATAAACACAGGATGATCTCTCTTACCCACGGTATTAGAATAACTGGATAAGTTATTTTATATTATATAATGTGGTAAAGGGGGATGCCTACATCAGCCTTGACCCCAGAGTATAGGGAGGAGGACAGAGAAGGAAAGAAATCAAGGGGGAGGAAGAAGCGAAAGGGATAGATTGGGGAGCAGAGGTCAGGGTCCTTGGGTATACCAGCAATGTGGGAGAGTGGTGTAACTCTATATCCAAAGCACAGACTCAGCAACACTAAAATCATGAGATCTAAAGTGCAACTACAGAACTCTGAAATGTTGCTTGTTAAGGTGGTAGGTGTGTGTGTTATGGGGGGGGAGGGTTGCGGAGGGAGTATGGAAACACTGGTGGAGGAAAGTTGGCACTGGTGGTGGGATTAATGTCGAACTATTATATGACTATACAATGATGGGTCTCATTCCCCTGATTCTGAAAGAGCCTCTAATGCGGCACCGTTGGGAAGGACGAGTAATGAGAGGCTTCTAAAATATCAGGGCTAGTATGAATGGAGATGTTATTGAGACCGCTTGAGAAAATTGGTGATCAACGGGATGATGATGATGATGAAGATTGTATGCCTAAAACTCAAATACCAATATGTTTGTGAATCACTGTTCTTTAATTACATTTAAAAAATTTTAAATGCTGTTATAGTTGCCATACTGTGCCCTCCTGAGAAATGTATATTTGGTTTGTGCTTACTCTGATGCAGCTCATAAAATCCTTGAGATCTCAGAGCAAGTATTCTGACAGCACAAAGTACTCAGTGACATTTTGCATGCTAATGAGTTGACTGGTGGCTGGGGGTACCTGGGTATATGGGATCAGTCAGAACAATCAAATGCCTAAAGATTTGGACATTTCAGCCCTACACCTCAAGTTTCCTCCAGAGAAGTGAGCAAGAGAGACTGAAGTTCATCAAATGAATCACCCATGATCCTTAATTTAATCAATTCTACCCACGTCTTGAAGCCTTCATAAAAATCTCAAAAGCATGGTTTGGAGAATGCCCCATGGGGCCAGGAGCGGGAGATGAGCACTCCAGGGATAGCAAGACCCAGAGGGAGCCCCGTGCACTGCTCCCATTTCTCAGTGCTTCTTTATGTAAGTTTTATTTTTATAAAGATGCCATGATTTACAAAGTTATCCATAATAGTTGTTTCAGGCATACAATGTTCCAACACCAATCCCACCAGTGTCGTCTCCCTCCACCAGTGTCCTGGGCTCCTTCTCCCTCTCAGTTCTTTTAATTAGTTGGTAGTCTAGGAAGTTAGTGGTTTCTCTGGGTTCTGGGACCCAATCTAGCCAATCCTTCACCCTGAGGAGAAGGCTGTGAGACACTCTAAATCATAAACCAGCAGCAGCACAGGAATCCACTGGGGTTTGCTCTCAGCATCTGAAACAGCAAAGGAGAAGGGGGGACTGAGCCCTTGGGCAAAGGGTCAACACCAATTCCAGACAGTGTCAGAAGTGGCTAAACTTTCTTGCGTGCCTTGGGTCCTGGAGAATTGGTTGCCATGGGGCAAGACCTCCTCATTTGTTCCAAGTGCCTGAGAGTGGCAGACAGTGGAGGAGGAGATGAGCTGTGTTTTCCTTACACTAACCATTTCCTGATACGGATGTGCCGTGACCATTCTCAACATCTGGATAAGTCGTTTGTTTGCCATTTGATAGCATTGCGAACACTGCTAGGCTTGATTTTTTTTTCAAGCTGCATGTTTTATTCTCATACTTTATTTGTGAACAAACTTAGAAGGTTTTTTGTACCCTATACCCTATCTACATTCATTCAATTATTTTCTTGTCATATAAAAATAAAATTTTCATCTTAACATTTTTAATTATACAATTCAATAATATGAACCAGGGCTGGAGAGATAGTATAGTGGGGAAGGCACTTGCCTTGCCTGTGGCCAATCTGGGTACAATTCTTAGGATAGCAGTTGGTTTATTAAGCCCCTCCATAAATAAGCTCTGAGCACCCCGGGGTGTGACCCCCAGAAATCAATAAACAAGTTAATTATTTGCACATTGTTCTTTATCAATATCTAACATTTTTATCTTGTGAAACTGAAAGTCTGCACTAATGGAGCAAGTTCCCACACCCCTTCCTTGTTGGTCAAGGAACCTAGTCACCACGTTCCATTTTCTGTTTTTATAGGTCTATTTATTCAAATATATCACAGATCCGGAATCACACCATAATGTGTGGCTGTTTTATTTCACTTAATATGCAGTACTCAAGGTGTCCGTGTCATAGCAACTAACAGGATTTCTTTCCTGTTTTCTTCCTTTCATTATTCCTAGTGTATAACAAATAATACTTCATTGAACATACATGCCTCATGCTATTAATGTGTTCCCTTGTTAACGAACATCTAATTTAACTTGCTTGCTCCTCTTGATTACTATAATTATGAAGCAGTGTGTGTAGGAAGGACCATATCACTATGAAATCCTATTTTTTAAAAAAAATATTTAACATCAGAAACAAAAATGCTAGATCATAGGGAAATTCTATTTGTAATTTTTTGAAGTTTTTTTTGAAGATCCTATAGTGGCTGCAACATTTTATGTTCTTACCAAGAGTGCATATGAATACAAGTTTTTTCACAACTTCTGGTATTTGTTATGTATGTCATATTTTCAGATATTGGTGAAGGGATATCTCATTGCGGTTTTTATTTGAGTTTTTCCAGATGATTAATGATGTTTAGTATCTTTTCAAGTACTTGTTGACCATTTGTTTTTCCTCTTTGTAGAAAGATGAGTATTGAGGTTGTTTTCCCATGTTTATTTGATCTTTGGGGGCCATGGAGCTACATCCAGTGGTGCTCCTCAGGGGCTGCACTTTTCTCTGTGCTGGGGTTTGCTCTCAGCAGTTCTTGGGGAAACCTTACTTAGTGCCAGGATCAGACCAAGTCTGGTGCATGCAAGATAAGAGCCTTGAAGTATGCAGGACGTTGAGATTGAGAACTCTGGGTTCAACAGGACCGGGAACAGAGATCCTCTGCCCATATCCCCAGTCCCCCCACCCCATCTCTGGCAACTCAGCAGTCATACCCATAAACCACCCCGGCTGGCACCAGATAATCTTGTCATCTGCCACCATCCAGATCACATGTCCTTTTCTCCTGGAAGTGAGCAACATGATGCTCATCATAAATATGCCACCAGACCCCTCTCCAAGCTATTTCTCTCGGGGTGCCCCAGATTTTGGGCAGGTGAAACCCATCCCCACCCAAAGGAACCCAGCCCTGGAGCCAAAAACCTCCTGAACTCAATAGCTGCCCCCTCATGTTTGCTAGTGCCAAGCCCCACCTATGAGGGAACCTTTTCTCTGGACTTTGTGGCCACATTTGCAGCCTCACAACACTTCATAGGACACACCATACTCCAAGAGACATACTCCAAGAGAACTACACCACATTTGATGGGGTTCAAAGTAGGAGGCAATCAACCTTAGAGGCAAATATTATATTATTTCAGTTCTGCTTTGGGGCAGGGATTGGGGTTCAGGATGGAAGCACCCGAAATATCGTGGTGGGAGGGTGTAATGGTGGTGGGTTTGGTGTTTGAATATGAAATGTAATCACATATTGTGAACTACTTTATATAATTAATTTTTTTAAAAAATATAAGAGTCTTAATGTCTCATGCCTCTCCCCAACCCTCTGTATTGTTCCTGAATTTAGAGGAGAACTTTTGGCTACTCACCATTGGGTTTACTCACTATGGGATTGTCATATACTGTCTTTTTTTTTTTAACCCTAGGGCATCTTCCTTTCTATACTTTTGGGTTTGGGTTTTGAGTTACCTTTGGTCATCCTTGGGGGAATATGCAGCTCTGGGGATGGAACTTGGGATTTCTATATGCAAAGTGTGCTCTGGCCCTTTGAGCTGTATCCCAAGCACTCTTTCTTCCAATTTTTAAAGAGACTTTATTAAGATAGTATGTTGAATTTTGCCAAGTTCCATTCATGTGTTTTAATTGTTAACTAGCATTGTTTTATTTCAGTTTGTAGAATGCATTTTAACATTTTTTATAAGGCAAATCTAAAAGGACTGACCTTTTTTATTTGGGAAAAATCTGTCTCTTGTTCATGTCTTAGGGACAGTTTTTATAAGTATAGTAAATTTGATTGAAAGGCTTTCTTTCAGTACTTTAAATATATCATGTCACTTTTTTCTTTCTGCAGAGTTTTCATTGAGAAATCATAATTTCATATAGGTATCCTTAAATGTAACAAGTCACTTCTTTCTTGCTGCTTTTAAGATCCTCCCTTCATCTTGATTGTTTTGAGGCCACAACCATTAATGCTCAGGCCAATTTCCTGGCTCTATGTTCAGGGATTGTTTCTGATAGAGCTCAGGTGACAGTGCTAGGAATGGAACCTGGATCAACCATGTGCAAGGCAGTGCCATTCATGCCTGCTATCTCTTCAGCCCCTCTGGCCCCTTAATATTTGACTTTCCATAATTCAGTTATGATATGTCTCACTGCAATCCTTCTTAGGTACATCTACTTTGGATTCTGTGGGCTTTCTGAATCTGTCTATTTCTATTGCCAAGTTTGGAAAATTTGCAACCATTATTGCTTTAAGTAGACTTTTGGCCCACTTTCTCTTCTCATTCTAGTATTTCCAGAATGCAGATACTATTTCTTTGGCTGATGTCCTCAAATCCTGTAGTCTTTCTGCATATATTTGTGTGAGTGTGTGTGTGTGTGTGTGTGTGTTTGTGTGTGTGCGTGCCTGTGTGCATGCATGTATGTGCATGCACTACTCTGGATAATTTTATTTTATTTTTGTTTGTGGGCCACATATGGCTGTGCTCAGGAATCACTCCTGCAGGGTCCAGGGTGCCATATGGGTTGCTTGGAATAGAACCTAGGTCAGCCACATGCAAGGTAAGCTCCCTACCTGCTGTATTCTCTCTGGGCCCTAACAGGATTGTTTTAAATCATCTATCTTTGAGTTTATTGATTCTTCGTTCTACTTGATCAAGTTTGCTACAGAAACTGTGTACTGAATTCTTTAATCCAATCACTGTATTCTGCTCTCGATTTGTGGTTTGTGTTATGCTTATTTTATTTTCGTTTGGCAATGGGCATGAAGCCCAGGGTCTCACACACACATACACCCCGGCTTCTATTTCTTTGTTGAACTTTTAATTTGTGTTTTGTTGATCCAATTTCATATAGCTGTCTATCAATGTGCTCTTGTAGTTTGCTGAACTTCTTTAGGACGATTATCCTGAGTTTTTTTGTCAGATTGCTCATAGCTCTCTATTTCTTTCTCTGAAGTCATTTCCTTCTCGGAAGTCATTGTAACTTTGCCTCAATGTTGGTGTCATGTTTTCCTGATACTTTATATTTGGTTCCCTGAGCTGGAATCTGCACACTGCAGTAAGTAATGACAGCTTCCAGATTTCACACATTTGCTGAAGCAGAAAGCAACCTTCATCAATCCGTTTAGTTTGGGATAAGATGGGCAAGCTGGTCAAACCTGCAGGAGGGTAAACTTGGGTATGTCATTGGGTGAAATGTCCTTCTGCTCTGCAGTTGTCACTGAATGAGCTCCACACCTAGTGTCAGGTTGGCTCTGTGTTCCAGTGCTCCTGCTCATGAGGCCGTGCCCAGTGTTGCTGAGGGGTGGGCTTGCTGATCTCACGGGGCTACTGGCTGTGTTCTGTAGTGGGGTGCGGTCTGGTCAGGCAGGGCTATAGTCTGTGCTCTCTGGGAAGACCGGGCCACTGGTTGGATTCTGAAACCGTGGGGCTGGCTGCAAGCCTTCCATGAGACCTGGTTGCATGGAGCCCTGGGCTGTCTCCCCTGGGTGGTGCTGCCATGCTGTCACTATTTTACATGGAGTTAGGGCTGCAGGCTGCGTGCTACAGTGGAGCAGGGCACAGGCTAGTCTCAGAGCTGGTGAGAGCCATAGCCTAGTTAGTGCCAATGCTTTTGGAGTCCTTGTTCAGGCCCTTTGTGAAGCAGCGCAATAGCTGGGTTGAGCCGCGGCGGCCTTGGTTCCCTGCTAAACTGGGTTGATGTGACTGCGGGTGTCTGCAGCGTCGCTTCACAGGCAGATGAGACAGGCTTGTTTTGCTGCTGTTTTGTTGTTGTTGTTTTGATTTGTTTTGTTTTGCCAGGGATACATTTTCCAGTGTTTCATATTGCAAGGCTTGTGCTCCGCCACTGAGCTACCCCTGCAGCCTGAGACTCTGGTTCCACTGCCAGAGGCCAGTGGTGGCGTGGCTGCTCAAAAGGATTTTTTGTTTGGGGGCTACACCAAGCAGTGTTTAGAGCTTCCTTCTGGCTCTGTGCTCAGGGATCACTCCAGGTGAGGCTCATGAAACCGTATCAGGTGTCAGGAATTGAACCTGGTTTGGCCACGCACAAGGCAAGTTTGCTACCTGCTGTTCCATAGCTCTGGCCCCGTGCACTAAAGTTTTCGAGCTTCATGAATCCTGTTTATCATTGGCTTGGGTGTCATATGCAAAAAATAACTGCCAAACCTAGCATCACAAAGACTTTTCCCCTATGTTTTCTCTTAAAATTTTACAGTTTGGGGTCCTACATTTAGGTCAGTGGCTCCCAAACTAATTTGCTCTACCAAGCCCATTTCAAAAATAAAATAAAATGAATTATTCGGCACAGCCTAGAAATATATTTTCTTTAAGGAAAGGAGGAAGGAGCGAGAAAGGAGGGAGAGAGGTAAAAGATTCTTTATGTCAAAATAAGAAATAAATAATTACAGAATCATTTTTGACTCATAAACTTCATAGATGTTAAATTGTATTACCATCATTTTGTGTCTTTGTGCATTTTCTTTATGTATCTACTCTTCACACACTTATTACTTGAAAATATTAACAGTTTTCAAGTTCATGTTCTCCCTTGAACATGTTATCTTATGTACTCCTCTATATCTTTACTTGCTTATTTCGACTCTAGAGAAGACTGTGTTCTCTCTTGAAAATATTTTCCTTTTTTTCTCTCTTCTCATATCTTTCTAAGCAAGTTTTATTCGATACAAAGTATCTTGCTTCACTGAAAAAAAGAAAATATCAATATTGCTACTGTTTTCTCACACATAGTACAAAACATACTCCCAGGTCCCAACTGTATTTGTGTTTAAACCAATAGGTCATATGTTTATAAATATATATATGTTATAAATACATAAAATACCTTTTATATGTAATTATAATAATATTCCTATATAGACACATTATAGGTACTTGTCTTTGTGTGTGTGTGTGTGTGTGTGTGTGTGTGTGTATGAAATAGAAGAGGGTCAGGGGATGTGGCTCAATGCCAGGGCATTTGCCTTGCATATGTGAAGCCCCGTATTTGATTCCTGGCACTACCTGCTCCCTTGAATACCACTGTGAGCAACCCTCGAGCACCAAGCCAGGAGTAGCCTTCAAGAACTGTTGGGCATGCTTCTCTATAAAAAATGCATACTATATCTGTATTGCAAACCATAATGCCCCAAAGTAGAGAGGGAATATGGGAGAAATTGAGGCAGGGGGCAGGGTGGGATGGGGACATTGGTGGTGGAAAATGTGCACTGGTGGAGAGATGGGTGTTCGATCATTGTATGACTAAAACTCAAACATGAAAGCTTTGTAACAGTATCTCACAATGATTCAATAAAAATATTTAAAAATTAATAAAGTGAATTTAAAAATTAATAAAGTGAAATACCATCTCATGATAATTAAAATGCATATTTATAAAGAGAAATAGATATGCATGTTTATATCTGTGTGTACATATTTGTGCATAAGTGCATATAAATATATCATACCAACAAAGTCGGTTTCCCAGTGATGAATTTAGTTGTGTTTCTCGTCGCCTCTTATAGGGAGTCACTCAAACTTCCCCCCTGTCTCTGCCAAATGGGGAGTCAGGAGATGTGCTGAGAGGGAAAAGCACCTTCCAGGGCGGTCCCTTGGTCCCATCTTGGACCTGACTGTGTGTCCAGGGATGAGGAACCACTCAGAGTCTGGCAGGAGTGAGGGTGGGCCCGAGTTTCTCTACCCCACACTGGGTTCACGCAAGGCACTTTCCCAGCCCCCTGAGCTGACTTGTCCCTACATGGTGCCCTGGCAGCCTCCAGTGTTTGCAGCATTCCCAGGGAGAGTGGCAAGGAGGAGAGGGGGCTTCCCATGGGCGGAGCCATCCCTCTGCAGAGTTTTCCTGGTTGGAGCAGAGCCATTGCTCTAGCCACCGGCCTGTTCCACCGGCTCCTCCTGTTGTTAGCTGAGTAGGAGCTGCTCTGAGCCAGGGGCTTTTAGCACTTTTCACTGATGACCGAGTCTGTTCCCGTAGCCTGCCTGACCTCAGTGGCCTGAGCCCCTCCTGCTAAATTAAAAACAACACCCAGCTCATCACCTCCCTGGAAACCAAGCAGCATTAATGAGTCCACTGCCCTGCCACTGATATCCTCCTCCCAGCTCCCTGCCACCCTCTGATCACAGACCGGCCACTTGCTCCAACAGGATCTTCACTTCAGGGTCTAACTGGGTCCCATAGGCTATCTGCTGAAACCTTAGGGTATTTAAAACAAATTAAAGCACACTTTTGGGGGGAATAAATTTTATACTGTGTTGGCAACACCAGTGAACACAATGTTAATCACAGTTGCAGAGGCTGTGACACTCTCACACCCTCCACATGTCCCCCAGGTCCTCCCCAGATCCTCCTAGACCCCCCATACTCCCAGACCTACCTCAATCCTTTAGACCCTCTATACCCCCAGACTCTCTCCAGATCCCTCAGACCCCCCAAGTCCTCCACCCCTCCCCAGACCTCCATCCCCACACTTCCCCAGACCCCCCCAGCCATTCCAGAAGCCCCCAGAGGCTGTAGCACATGGGAGGGAGGAGGCAACCCTTTCTTCTCAGCACACAGCACGCTGGTCTCCTGGCAACCTGCCTTGTGCACTGCATGTCCTCCACTGGAGGGTTTCATGCAAATCATCCTTGGTAAAATGAATTTATATTGAAATTAGCTGTTGAAGTCCGAATTTCATATGACCTGGTGAGCTCATCACTTTTCCCATTTCAATTGCATCTCAGCCACAGAGGGTTCTACTGATAAAATCTGACACCGTCCACCCCCCCCCCTCCACACACACACAAGAATCTTTACCCCCTGAAGCCATTGCTTTGATGGGAACTTTCACCAAGACTTTAATGGCATTTCCATGAGGCAATAAATGTGGATACAAAGGACTGGGCCCCTCAGCTGCTTCAAAGGTCTCCAACTTGATCTGGGGACAGAGCTGTACATTAAATAGGGGGAGTCCTCTTTTGTTTGCTTTTGTCCTAATGTATACTTTCATTAAAAAATTTATTATAAGGCAGCCATATTACCATTTCATTATAAATGCTTTATTGTACATCTCAAGAAAGAAAGATTTAAATGGATGTATATCACAATGCTCTTTTATGCCAAAGCTAACAATGAATGGTAGTGCCATTCTTTGTGTGTGTCCTTTGTATTTCAATATATAAGAACAGAGGAGGGCCAAATGGGGATAGGGAGGAGATTGGGGAGTGTAGTTGGCAAAAAGGAGAAGTGAGGGAAGAGGGGGAGAAGAATGAGGAGGAAAAGGATGTTTAAAGTCGGACGAGGTTGGAAACCCATGGTCCTGTCCCTCTGACCCTCCCCTCCCTGTCCTCAGAGTCCCCACCACCTCAAATTGTTGGGTGGGAAAATTCACTGAAACAATAGCACGCATAACTCATTTTCTGTTCAGTCGATGGATGCAGTTATTATTCTTCACTATAATTTATCCTTTAGAGATGGTCAGAGGGGGAAAATAAAACCTGATTCATTCTCATTTTCAATCTATATTCTGTTTGAGTCTGAAAAGTCTTTACGAGTTAGATCTCCAGTACACAGGGACCATAGCTGCTGCTTCGATCCACCCTCCTCCCCACCCCTCCATCCCATTCCCCATATCTCCCCCCACCACACACACACACATGCACACAGATACACACAGACACACATACACACACACGCATGCACACAGATACGCACAGACACACATGCACGCGCGCACACACACTCACGCACATACACATGCATGCACACACGTGCACAGACACAAGGTCCATTGCATTGGCCTTTACATCTGCATAGCCCTGTGTTCATAGTCACAAGGCAGGTGCTGCCCCAGGAGTCTGGCCCTTTGCTGCCTTTTGATTTAGCCACTAAAAAGGCTTAGTGTGAGCTGGGGTTGGGGGTTGGGGGCAGGGAGATGGCCAAAACTGACTGTTTTGCATGCAGGAGTCCTCATTCTATTTCAGGCACCCTCAGTCCCTTCTCCGTTAATGTCACCAGCTGAGATCCTCACAAAAAAAAAAAAAAAGAAAAATTGGCTGCGTGAGGGACCCAGTCTTACACTAATCCTCAGGTGAGGTGTTGTTTGTGATTAAAAACTTCTTGACAGTGGGGCCAGAGCAAGAGTAAAGCAGGTCGGGTGCATGCCGGCATGTTGCCAGCCTGGCTTCCCATCCCCAGCATCCCATACGGTCCCCCGAGCCCCGCCAGGAATGATCCCTGAGTGCAGAGCCAGGAGTAAGTCCTGAGCACTGCTTTTGTGCCCCTCCCCCACCCAAAGCAAAATAAAACAAAAAGTCTTCTTTGTCATGAGCAAACCAGTGACAGAGATCTCAGATGCTGGAGTCAGATTTATTTTTTAATATTTTTTATTGAATCACTGTGAGCTACAGTTACAAAACTTTCATGTTTGAGTTACAGTCATATAATGATTGAACATCCATCCTTCCACCAGTGTACATTTTCCACCACCAATGTCCCCAGTACCCCCCTTGTGCCCCTCCCCCTGCCTCTATGGCAGACAGTTTCCCTCTTACTCTCTCTCTACTTTTGGACATCATGGTTTGCAATATAAATGCTGAGAGGCTATCACTGGTCCTTTATCTACTTTCAGCACATATTTCCATTCTAAGCGATCCCTCCAACCATCATTTGACTTAGTGATCCCTTCTCTATCCCAGTGTCTTCTACCCCAGTTCAGGCTTTTAAGCAATCTTCCTGGCCCTTGTCTCTACTGTCCTTGGGTGTTAGTCTAATATTATGGTATTATATATTCCACAAATGAGAGCAGTCATTCTATGTCTGTCCCGCTCTTTCTGACTCATTTCCCTTAGCAGAATACTTTCCACTTATAAGTAAATTTCATGTGGAGTTAGATTTTAATCTCAAATTCCCACCTACTACTTACAAGTTGTGACTTTGGATTCTAAGTTTTTACATCTTTATAGATAATAATCACAGACCTGTCTCTCTTCTGTCCTTTGTAGTCTTTGTGCCTCTCTTCTAGGATGTGTCTCAATTTATCTTCATGATGAACTCAGACCCCTCATTTTAAAGACTACATTTTTTGCCTTTGGGTGTCACGGTGCAGAGGATGCACCCCAGGACTCACTCATGCAAGGCAGGTGCTCTACCGCTGGGCTACACCCTGGCCTTACTTTTCTCTTAATTTTAATTTTCTCTTAATTTTCTTAATTTTCTTAAAATTAGATCTTAAAAAAAAAAAAATCTTAATTTTCTCTTCTGTTCTGACCTGCTTGGCCCCGTGCTGGCCTGGCTTGATGTTCTGAGCTCAAATGTTCGCCTCCATCCTAGTACTTCCTAGGCTGCTCCCTCTTTCCTTACATGGACATTTACAGGATGCGTGGTGTATTCCCCACCAAACACAGCATGAGGCACATTATAGAAATGCAAACAACATACATGGAAAGACTGGGAAAAGGAAAGGTTGGCACAAGAGAGAAGAGCTAAAGTATGTCTACAGAAAATGTGTTGTGAAAGCAAAGAAATGTGAAGAATATGAAAACTCTCTGCTAGAGCTTAGGTTGTGACTGTGTGCCCCTCCTTCATAATGTGTATATTAAATCCTGGCCCTGCGGTGTCTGGGTGTGAATGCTGGAAAGGTAGTTTAGTTATAATAGTTTGATGTGTTTGTGAGGAGAGGGATTTGGGCAGAAACAGAACCCAGGGAAGAGCACAAGAAAATGGACATCTACACCAAAAGAGAGCAATCCCAGAAGAATCCAACACTCCTGATCTCTTGATCTCTCACCTCTGGGCTCCAGAATTGTGAGAAAATAAATCTCTTGTTGAAGCTATTCATTTTGTAGTTCATGTTAAACCCTAGAAGTCATCTCTTTTATGGTTTGCTTTTTTATTTATTTATTTTTTTTGTTTCCGTTTTTGGACCACACCTGGCAATGCTCAGAGGTTCTGATGCTACTGGTTCTGCACTCAGCAATCACTCCTGGTGGTGCTCAGGGTGCCAGAAATTGACCCCAGTCGAGTGCACGCAAGGCAAGTGTCCTACCTGCTATAGTTATCTCTCCAGTCCCAAATAATCTTCAGTCTTAAGTCTTCCATCCATTAGAAATCAAGGGGAGTTCACATGCATGGCGTGTTTGAGACCTAGATTTGATATGCAGAACAGAGCTATTTTTTTCTCTTCACTCAACTTTTCCTTGCATATATGAAAATGTAAACTACCCCACCATTAGCGCTGGTGGGAGTCTTGAACAATTTCTGGATTGCCTGGTCTTCCTTCACTTCGGTAGGGCAATTGTGCAGCCGAGACTAAGCCATGACAAATCATTTAGCAGCTGGTCAGTGGATCCCTTCCCAGAACAACACCTGCATTGTGCTTCACTGAGTCTAGGTACCAACAATTCAGTGATTGTTTGCTTCCAAGGTAGAATCCCCTGATTCTGGGGGCCCCAGAACTGGCACTCAGCACAGATCAAACTCAAAAACAAGTTCAAGGTGAGGGCCTTTCCCCTTGAAAGAAATCCATCCTCACAGTGACCAAGCTGAGAACCTGTCACAAGAAATGCAACTGGTCAATCCTCTTTAGGAAAAAGAACAGCAAAAGAAATATCTTGTTTCTAATTTCACTGAAGATTCTAGACAAGGCAGATTGGGGACATGTGAACAAATGTGAGCGTGTGGATTCAGAAGGCAGCCATAGGCTCACGTCTGGGGTCCTCGGTCAGTGCCGCTGATAGGATGTTAGTCACACTTCCTCTCTGAAAACTATATTTCTGGGAACTTTCAGATTAGGCGCAAGCATGAAGAAAAGATAAAGCCAGAATAAAACGAAGGGAAGGGGCCCATGCCTGCCAGAAAAGTGAAGGGAATAAATAAAGCATTTACAACTGTATCAGGGGAAGGAAATACTAGAAATTAGAGTAGATCTAATAAGGAAGGAGGAAACTGAAATACAAGATGATTACAAAATCGTCCGCCACTCAAATGCCCTTTTGACTCTCCCTTTAACAAGAGTTTTTAAAAAATATTTTATGAAGGCACCATGATTTACAAAGTTATTTATAGTTGAGCTTCACAATGTTACATCACAAATCCCACCACCAGTGCCAATTTTCCTCCACCAATGTCCCCAGGGTCCTTCCCACCCACCCCCTAGAATGCCATTTTAAAATTTGGTTGTAAAAACAAAAGATATGTGTGCATAGTGTGTGTGTGTGTGTGTGTATCTGTGTGTGCATACATATACATACATATAATGCACTGGGTGTTTTTAAATTTTTTATTTTATTTTAGGTGCTGTGATTTACAGTGCTAATATTGGCAGGGTTTCATGCAAAACGTTCCAACACCACACCCTCCACCAGTGTCACCTTCTTCAACCATGTCCCAGTATCCATCCCCCTCTTCCCATCTCCCCATCCTCTCCCAAGACCAGTTCTCCAATTCTGTTGCCTTTGAGTATTTGTTGTTCCTTTATTATGTTACTTAATGCATCACAGAAGAGGGCAATCGTTCTGCAACAACAAAAGTTTTGAGCCCCTGTTCTCTTTTCAGCCCGGTTTTCCGGGTGATTTGGTGAGATTCTCCTGTGGATCCAGGAACAATGAGGACTGTGCACGTATGGCCATATTCACCATCAGACTGTGCTGTCTGCAGGAGCGTGAGAATGGTTTTCCAAACAACAACAAAACCAAACAAACATAAAGCCTTAAGGCTCAGGAAGGATTAAAAGCAAAAGCAAATACACTCTAGTTTGATTTACATGAACTGATTCCCTCAGAAAATACAGCAGATCCACCAGTGTGGGTCATTTCTGCGAGCACTGGCATAAATCCAAAGAGAACTTCAATGTGTTTACATTTAACCATCTCGGAAATACCCTTAGGGAATAGAAAAACAAAAAGATGATCTCTAATACACACTTTATTGATTGATTTTTGATGGATTGGTTTTGGGGGCTACACCCAGCAGTTCTCCCTCCTTTCTAACTGAATAATCCTGTCAGTTCTGGGAACCTTATGTGGTGCCAGGGATTGAGCCGAACTCAGCCACGTGAAGACAAGTGCCTTACCCCAGTGTCAGCTCTCAGACCCCTTCCCTTGATCTTAAAACTGAAATGTGTGTGTGTGTGTGTGTGTGTGTGTGTGTGTGTGTGTGTGTGTTGAGAATAAAGAATAAATAAAAGCTGGGTGGGGAATGGGTCATGTCTGTTTGCCCTTCGGTGGAACCTACCCTCCGAGCGCTCACTAGCTCCTGCTGCTCCTGAGTGATGTGTCTTGGGGTCTGGGTAACTGTCCCCAGCACACAGCCCGGGAGACAGGACTGAGGTTCCCCCACCCTACTTGTAATTTGTTCCTGGATTTCAGCACCTTTTCTTCTTTTGCTCTAAGCCATTTGGACCTCTGCCCAGGGCTTCCCTGGAGAGCTGCCAGATAGACTGGCTCCAACCCCCCTTGCCCCTCCCTTCCCCCACCACCAGATTCTGGACTCTGGGCTGCCTGTTTTAGCCAGCAGCATGCTGGCATTTGCTTTCTCTTCCTGAAATCTTTACAATCTCCTCCCCTGAAGGTACTCCCCACCCCCATTATGGCCACTGCCAAGGATTCATTCTTCCTTGTACTCATGCATTTTTATTGAGATCTTAGGAAGGAGATAAAGCTCTCTCTCGCTCTCTCTCTTCCCCTCTCCCTCTCTCTTTGCCTCTTTCTCTCTCCCTCTCTCTCTTTCTCCCTCTCTCTCTCTTTCTCCCTGTATGTGTGTGTAAGTTTGCCCTGAGTCATATTTGAAGCCATCATTATCATTATTGTCTCTGGGCCATGCCCAGCAGTGCTCAGGGCCTACTCCTGACTCTGTTTAGTGCTTGGGGGACTCTTAGTGGGAACTGGGGTTGGAACTGAGGTTAGCCACATGCAAGCCAAGTGCCTTACACACAGTACTATCTCTCTAGCTCTGAACTATATATATATATATTTTATTTTATTGATTAATTTATTTATTTTTGCTTTTTGGGTTACACCTGGCGATGCACAGGGGTCACTCCTGGCTCTGCACTCAGGAACCACCCTGGCAGTGCTCAGGGAACCATATGGGATGCTGGAAATAGAACCTGGGTCGGCCTCATGCAAGGCAAATGCTCTACCCGTTGTGCTACCGCTCCAGCCCCCCCCCTTTTAAATATATATATATATATATATATATATATATATATTTTAAAGAGTAAATGCTGCATGTGTGAGGCCATGGCTTTGTTTGATCTTCAGCACTGAAAAAACAAAAACAATAAAACCCACTAATGCTGTACATACTCTTTTGGAATCTTTATTTTTCCCCACTTGGTCAAATGTTTTCAAGAATTTACTCCATTACTTCTTTGAATGTGTACGTAGCATTCCACTCTATGTACATACAAATTAAAATTCACTTAATTTTCATCCCTGTTACTCAGGCATAGGGTAGTAAATTTCACTCCAGTAATTAAGACTGTCATGAGTATCTTTCTTAGTATCATCTGTGCAGATTAGCAACTATTTCTTTGGAATACATTTCTAGAAAGCTAAATGTAGTCATTTTTTTTCCTCCGAAAAGGTTTTTGGTAGACATTGCCAAATTCTTATTAAAAGATTGAGTCAGTTTTTCAATCTCTTTTCATGCTGAGACACATTTTCTTCCAGCATTGAGTGTTACTATCTTTTAAAACTTGCAAAATTGACAAACAAAAGTACTATCTTATTTTAATTGTTTGCTAACTTTATTTTCAGTGATGGCACTCCAGCTAGTGGAGTGGTTAGCCACAAGCGCAGGGGTATACACATAGAGCATATCTTTCTTGTCCAGCATCAGCTTCAAATAAAGATGTGTGACTGAACACGTGAACACCAAGGTTTTTGGACCTCTGCTATAAAACTGAAATGTGTCTGTATTATCTGTGGACAGGCGTTTAGCACAGCAGGTAGGGTGTTTTCCTTCCACGTGGCCAACCCAGGTTCAATTCCTCCGTCCCTCTCAGAAAGCCTGGCAAGCTACCAATCTATCCCACCCCCATGGCAGAGCCTGGCAAGCTATTTGTGGTGTATTAGATATGCCAAAAACAGTAACAACAAGTCTGACAATGGAGACGTTACTGGCGACTGCTCAAGCAACTCGATGAACAACAGGACAATGCTACTGTTTTATACATATATGGTATTTGTGTGCGGGAGCAATACTCCTGGTAGCTTGCCAGGCTCTCTGAGAGGGGCGGAGGAATCAAACACGGGTCCGCCGCGTGAAAGGCTAACGCCCCTGCGCATATTGGATATGCCAAAAACAGTAACAGGTAAGTCTCACAATGCCCGCTCTTACTGGTGCCCGCTCGAACAAATCGATGAGCAACGGGATGACAGTGACAGTGATGGTATATGTGTGTGTAGAATATATAATGTATATTTTTCTTTTTTTTTTTTTTTTGACTTTTTGGGTCACATCCAGTGATGCTCAGGATTACTCCTGACTCTGCACTCAGGAATTACTCTTGGCGGTGCACAGGGGGCCATATGGGATGCCGGGGATTAAACCCAGGTTGACCACGTACAAGGCAAAAACCCTACCCGATGTACTATTGCTCAGACCCCCATTGTATTTTTTTTCCTTGAAAAGTTATAAACTTTCTTGCATATAAGTGGATCAGCATGGAAAGTATCATGCTAAGTGAAATGAGTCAGAAAGAGAGAGACAGACATAGAAAGATTGTACTCATCTGTGGAATATAGAATAACACAGTAGGAGATTAACACCCAAGAATAGTAGAAATAAGTACCAGGAGGTTGACTCCATGGCTTGGAGGCTGGCCTCACATTCTGGGGAGAGGGCAACTCAGATAGAGAAGGGAACACCAAGTAAAATGTGGTTGGAGGCCATGTGGGGAAAGGGTGATGCATGCTGAATGTAGACTAGAGACTGAACACAATGGCCACTCAACACCTTTATTGCAAACCACAACACCTAATTAGAGAGAGAGAACAAAAGGGAATACCCTGCCACAGTGGCAGGGTGGGGTGGGGGGAGATGGGATTGGTGAGGGTGGGAGGGATGCTGGGTTTATTTGTGGTGGAGAATGGGCACTGGTGAAGGGATGGGTTCTCGAACTTTGTATGAGGGAAACATGAGCACAAAAATGTATAAATCTGTAACTGTACCCTCAGGGTGATTCACTAGTTAAAAAATAAATAAATTATAAAAAAAGTTATAAAGTTTCAGTTTTGTCGATTTAGTTATATCTTCATTTGGCTGAAATTATTGTCACTTGTAGCATGAGATATGGATACAATTTTCTGGTACTATAGCTAATTATTTCAACATCGTATTGAATAATTCACTATTTCTATTTAGTTTTAATGGCAACTTGCATTAGATATACTAGTTTATCATATAAACATGATATCTTTTTTTGGTTCTTTATTAATTCCATTGTTTTAATTGTCTTAAGTTTCTTTTACTACTATTTGAATTTTTATCTTTATTACTATACTATATTCTATTTACTGTATTATTAAATGAGTCATGCTTCTTTTTCAAAATTACCTTTGACCTTTCAGTTTTTTCATAAATTTATGAAAGACCTATCAACTTCCTCAAACTTCCTCTAGCTCTTTTGATTGAAGTTGCAGTGAATTTTAGATTAGTTGGAGAAAAATAGCACCTGTGCAATATAGACTTTTTCCATTCAGAGACATTGTAATTGTGGCAATAGTACCTGCATCGCAAGTGCTCACTTCTGCCTGACTCTGGGTCAAATCCCTAAGCACTGTGTGTGGTCCTTGAGCAAGCTGGAGGTCATCCCTTTACAGAGAGCCCGAAAGTTATAGAGACATTTCACATAGCTTTGGCTAGAATTCTTTCTTTCTTTTTCAAATTTTTTAAAATATTATTGAATCACCATGAGATAGTTACAAGCTTTCATGTTTGGGTTATAATCTCACAATGGTCAAACACCCATCCTTCCACCAGTGCACATAGCTTTGGCTAGAATTATTTCTAAGCACCATCAATTTTGTTGCCATTGTGAATGAGATTTCTTAGTGATCTATGCAAATTGTTGCATTTTATGGAAATGTTATGATGTTTATAAATTGACTTTGCAGCTGAAATCTGCAGGCCCTCCTGTTTATTAGCATTTCAAGCATACAGCATCTCCATACTGTCTCCCAGCAGCATCCACTTCCCTCCACCATTGTTTTGGGGTTCCCTACCATCCACCCTGCCCTCTCCCGACTGTGGGTAAGCCCAGTTCTATATCCAGACTGACTTACAAGTTTATAGTTTAGACTATGGGTGTTCACAATTATTTGGTCTACCACCTCCTTTTAAAAATGTTTCTGCCTGCCCCCCTGCCCCTCCTATTCTAGCACTACCCTCTCAAAGCAGTTTTTGTCACAGAAGAAGCACTGGCGCAGACCATTGCTTCAGGACCTGATACTAAGGTGATAATAGCTGTTTGTAGATTGGGTGGAGAGCGTGCTCACTCCTCCACTTGGGTCACGCTGAGTTTCTTTGACATCACTGTTCTTGAGCAGTCTGTAGGTTCTTTGGCCTCACCTCCCACTGCTCAGGCGTAGTCTTGGTTCTGCGGTTGTTCCTTCTCTCCTGGCTCCCAGGACACTCTCCTTATGGAGATGCTAGTGTTGCTTTCCCACATTCTTGTCCAGCAGGTCTCGGTGCTCGCCTGTGGCCGTGCTCCTGGCAGGAGACCATGAGAGGGTCCCAAGGGAGGAGTGCCAGTTCAGTTTCTTCTCTCCACTGTGTGCTTTGGCATAAACGTGCCTTTCTCCCCTGAAATCATCCCCTCAACTCTCGATCCAGTGAGGGTGTTTGTGACATGCCCTCACAGCCTTACACTCTCCACTGGGCTGTTAGCTATGAGCCTGTTGTATTCTCTAACCAGAACACGAGCTTCAGAACACTGTGCTCATTCATCCTCACTGTTCCCACAGCTGCTGTATCACCAGTCAGTGAACAAAGATGGTTGATGTTTGTTAAATAAACGAACAGACTGTTGTGATGGGTTCAACAAAAACAGTTCCTGATAGCTCTGACATGCAGTGTGTTGTCCTGCTGGTTTCCAAACTGGATCTCAGATCTGCACTGGGTTTTGAGTCTGGGCTCCTGTCCATGCTCCGTTCCCTTGCCTTGACGCACTGGCGGACAACGAACAGTCGACTTGTGATGCTCAATCTTTGCTTTTCTTCCTTGTGCGTTCACTCTCATGTTAACTCCACTTCTCTACCAAGGCACCTTGAGCTCTATCTAGAATTTCACTGTTTTGTACTTTATTTGGATAGTCTCCAGCAGGAGGGAGTCCTGACTGCATTAACTTGTGGCCAAAGGTGTTGGACTCCCCAAAAGGCTGAGCTTCTGAGAGAGCCTCACTCAAGGAACATGACAGAGTCTGGGCTCCAGCTTCCTCATGGTTCTTTTCCCCAACACATTCTTGGAATATGATGTGAAGAAGTTGCCTACACAATTTCCACTTTAATATATTTGCATAGACCAAGATAATTTGATGTGTGTATATGTGTACTGTATCACCGTCGTCCTGTTCATCAATTTGCTCGAGTGGGCACCAGTAACATCTCCATTCATCCCTGTTGCATTCAGGGACAGGGGAATGAGATCCATTATTGTTACAGTTTTTGGCATATTGAATACGCCACGGGTAGCCTGCCAGGCTCTGCTGTGTGAGAGTCTGCATCACTCTCTTCTGGGAGCTTTGTTTTATGGTATCTGGATCTTGGCCATTGATGAGATTACATGGCGCCAGGGGGTAGTTTGTGGGTGTGACTGATAAGCTACTGGAAAACTGGGGATCTGGGTGGAGGAGGCCCAGTCCTGATCCCAGCAGGCTTGGAGATCTCAGCCACAGGTCCCACATACCTGGGTTCCTCTGCCGGTTCCTTCATGTGTGAGGCTCATCCGAGCGTGTAGAGAGTGACCTTGAGCATGGCTGCGGCTGGGTTCTAAAGGTTTTTGACTTCTGAGGCTCTGCTTGGGGTGGGGAGGGAGACTCAACCTGCCCCCCTCCGAGGGGGCCCCAGTGAAGACAGCCTGGCACGGGGGCAGGAGATATATCACTGTATCACTGTCATCCCGTTGATCATCGATTTGCTCAAGCGGATGCCAGTAACATCTTCATTTGTCCTAGCCCTGAGATTTTACTAGCCTCTCTTTACTCGTTCCTCCCAGTGGTGCCACATTGGAGGCACTTTCAGGGTAAGGGAAATGAGACCCATCATTGTTACTGTATTTGGCATATCGAATATGCCACGGAGAGCTTGCCAGGCTCTGCTGTACAGGCAGGATGCTCTCAGTACCTTGCCAGGCTCTCCAAGAGGGAGAACTAGGATATAAGAGGTCTTCTGGGAGCTTTGTTTTATAGTTTCTGGATCTTGGCCATTGGTGGGATTAAACAGCACTGGGAGCAATTTGTGGGTGTGGCTGCCAAGCTACTAGAAAAGGGGGGATCTGGGTGGAGGAGGCCCAGTCCTGATCTGAGCAGGCTTGGAGATCTCAGCCCCGGGTCCCTCACACGTAGGTTTCTCTGCCAGTTCCTTCATGCGTGAGGCTTGTCCAAACGTGTGGAGAGTGGCCTTGAGCATGTGAGTTCCAGAGGTTTTCAGCTGCTGGGGCTCTGCTTGGGGCGGAGGGGGGGCAAACTCAACCCACTCCCCTCCGAGGGCCCCAGTGAAGACAGCCAGGAGCGGGGGCAAGAAACTCTGGATATATATATATATATATATATATATATATATATATATATATATATTTATAATTTGGGAGGTCAGACCTGGAGTTTTGGTTTTATAAACTGCTACATATGGCTTATATCTCATAGACCTAGATAAAGCAATCACCTTAATTTGGAAAGATATTCCAGAGGTTAAGGGACTTGCCTTGCATGTGGCAAATACTGGTTCAGTGTCACTGCACAGGGATCCCAAGCTCACCAGGAGTGATCCCTGAACAAAGAGCCAGGAATAAGTATCAGTACGTGCCAGTTGTGGCCCCCAAACCAGAAAACAAAAACAAAAAAAGAGAAGAGTATTTTATTGGGAGTGTATTGACTTCCAAGGAATGCTCAGGGGCCTGGACCTACTTCTGGATGTTCAGACTGGGTTCGGGGTACCCATGGCCACACCCAACAAATGCTGGTGGCCATGCAATGCCTGGGATCAAACTGGGACCCAGGCTCCCTTAGCCCCTATTCCACCCTCGTCCAAAAGAGTATTTCAAGGGGGGCCTCCCAAGTGGTGCACAGGGCGCAGGGGTCCCTCTGTGATACTCAGCCTGCAGCATTGGGGTGCAGAGCTAAGGCCTAAAAGTGCAGCCTGCTCAGACTGTGCCTTGCCAGTACCACCTGGGCATACCCGGTGATGCCTGGGAGGCCATGTGCTTGCAATGCTCTCTGGGAGTTTTGCCCTTTTCATTGTTGGGCTCCCATATACCTGGAATGGCTCATGGAGCTGAGGGATCACAGACAGAGTGGCCAGCAGGGTTCTCAGCTCCTAGGGCAGACTAGGGATCAAACTTAAGAGTTTACACAATAGGTGGTCTTTAGCCACAAAGCTCTACCCTTGGGATAGCTGTATCCTCATTTGACAGAGTCCCAGCTTTACTCTCATTTGACAGAGAGCAAATTGGAGAGACTGTAATGCTGATGAGGAGGAAGCTACAAAGGATTCCAGTCTAACTCAGCCATCTCTGAGACCTGCATGTTCACCGTGTGCTGTGCTTTCAGGTCTTTCCAGAATAACACAGACACTCTCACCCTGTAATAGCTGTACTTGCGTTATACGTTGAACCAAAGATAAATACAGATTTAAAAGCAGAAAGGAGATGTGGCTCAGTATTGATTTCAAATTCTATACCTACAAATTAAATCTGTAGCTATGATGAGGAAATACTCATTGTTTTGACCTTGGGCTTTTCTTCTCCCTTCCCTTTATTGTATACAGGTATCTTTGCCTTTTCCAATTTATGCCAAATGATATTGTGTCAGGACTGTTATGCCATTAGATAATTATCAGACTTGCCTTTTATCTTTCAGTTTGGACAATAAAATATTTTGTCCATCATCTTCTTAAATTTTTTTTCAATGTTTTAAATTTTATTGAGTCACTGTGAGATAGTTACAAGCTTTCATGTTTGGATTACAATATCACAATGATCAAATACCCATCCCTCGACCAGTGCACCTTCCCCACCACCAATATCCCGGGTATACCCCCCCTTTCCCACCCTCCCCCTGCCTCCATGGCAGACAATATTCCCCATACTTTCTCTCTACTTTTGGGCATTAGAGCTTGCAATACAGACACTGAGATGTCATCATGTTTGGTCCATTATCTACTTTCGGCATGCATTCCCATCCCAACTGGTTCCTCCAGCCATCATTTTCTTAGTGATTTCTTCTCTATTCCATCTGCCTTCTCCCCTCTGCTCATGAAGCAGGTGTCTAGCTATGGGGCAATCCCCCTGGCCCTTATATCTACTGTCCTTGGGTGTCAACCTCATGTGATGTTATTTTATACTCCACAAATGAGTGCAGTCCTTCTATGTCTGTCCCTCTCTTTCTGACTCATTTCACTTAGCATGATACTATCCATTTCTATCCATTTATAAGCAAATTTCATGACTTCATCTCTCCTAACAGCTGCATAGTATTCCATTGTGTAAATATACAGTCCTTCAAAAACTAGAAATTGAGCTTCCATATGACCCCTCAATACCACTTCTGGGAATATGTCCCAAGGATACAAAAGAGAGGAGAATGACAGAGAAAGAAAGAAATCAAGGCGTCTGGGAGGAAGGAAGAGAATAGGAAGTAATGGGTGTGAACGGGCGTCAGGGATTTTATTATATTGGTGATATGGGTGAGTAGTATAGCCTTTCATCCAAAACACAGACTCACTGACAATGAAAGCATGAGATCTAAGCTGCAACCTCAAGAACTTTGTAATGTGCCCGTCAAATTGATAGGTTGAGATGGGGTGAAGGATGCGTGGGGGGAAATATGGGGATACTGGTGGAGGGAAGTTGATACTAGTGATGGAATTGGTGATGAAGTAGTATATGCCTAAAGCTCACCTAGCAATAACTTGCAGATCCCAGTTAATTTTAAAAAATGCACAAACAAACCTTCCACAGCGTTCTGAGAGATAGCACAGGGATCAAGACACTTTTCTTAGAGGCAGCTGACTCCAGCTTGCGCCCTGGCACAGTAGGTTGCTCCTGGAGCATCCCAGAGTGATCCTGGAGGGCAGAGCCAGGAGTGAGTCCTGAGCACTGTGGCTTACTACAAGGCCCTTGAGCTCTTGTCTGCAGGATTAGCATACAAGACTCCTGTGTGGACGGAGTTAGAGTTGTTTGTTGAATAACTTTAGAGAGGTAGGTTGGACCCCCAGGTCCTGTGTCCTGGCCTCTCACTGTTCTCTTGCTGAGTCCCAAGTACACCCTCGTGGTCCATGCTGGTCAGGTGTCTGTCACCCTGCTTGGGGGCTGCTTCTCTGTGGTCTGTCACTGCTCCATACCTGCCTACTAGGCCGGTGGCCCCACTGCTCTGGCCCTTTGGTTTTCCTTTGTTCTCCGACCAGATGGTGTAGCTGAGAGTCGCTGCTTTCTTGCTGTCCACTGGACACAGGTGAGGGGTCCAAGAGAAGCTTCTGTCAGTCTGTCTGTCTAAGAGGAAGTTGCCGGTCTGGTGTCCTTATCAATGCTTTCGTTCTGGCTCCTTAGCTGTTCTTTCTATCTATGTGACTTGCTACCCTCCTGGAGGCAAGGATTTAAATGACCAATTAAGTTAATTTCCTGGTGCCCAGTAGCCCACAAATCTTCCCCTTCCCCATCCCCCAAAGGTTTTTAGAGCCTTCTCAGAACTAAGTCTCAGAACTCAGAAGATGAACTTTATAGTTGATTTTAGGGGTGGGTTTTGTGTGTTTGTTTGGATTTGGGTCTCAGGGGCTACACCTAAGTGGTGCTCAGGATTTACTCCTGGCTTTACACTCAGGAATCACTCCTGTTGCTGTACTATCTCTCCAGTGCCAATATTGTTCATAATAATTTGTCCTCCCATTGTACAGAAAGAATAATGGAGTCCTGGAGAAGTTGTGTGGGGCTCCCACATCCTATGGCTGTTTTATAGTGGGGAGGTGGAGGTGTGGAGTCAAAAACTAAGTTGTACCCTCTTTGCTTGTAGAAAATGTGAGCTTTTGTTCTGGTTTTGTTTTCATGGTGTTTGGGTTTCTTTTTTTTGTTCCAATTTTGGTTTGGGGGCCACTCCTGGCAGTGCTCAGAGATTACTCTTGGTTCTGTGCTTAGGCATCACTCATGACAGTACTCAGGGAACCTTATGCAGTGCCAGGAATCAAACTGGGATTGGCTTCATGCAAGATAAGTACCTTACCCCCTGTATTGAGTCTCAGGCCTGAGGCCCCAGTTGTATCCTCAGTACTAAAAGAACGTTGAGTACCAGCAGAAGCAGCCCCTAAGCCAGGAGTGAGGTATAAGGGTGGCCATAAAACAAAAACTCAAGTGCCTGGGTAATGTTTTACTTTTTGTAATTGCTTTTAGGCTCAGGGCCAGAGAGAACTGTAAGTACGGTGTTTGTCCAGCCAACCTGGCTTCACTTCCCGGCATCCAATAACATACCCCAATTCTCTCCAGGTATGAGCACAGAGCAGAGGGGGAAAAGCCCTGAGTATGGTCAGGTATGGCCCCCAAACCCAAAGCAAACAAACAACAACAACAACAAAAACCAAGTTCTTATTAAATCCTTACAGAAGATAAACCCAACAATATTTCAAAAGAAGAAAAGTCTGCAAAAATGCAATAGAGAATTTTTCAAATTAGTGTTGAGGGAGGAAAAAAAAATATCTGAAATATCCCCTTTCTCAGCAGTTGCTGGACTTTTCTTCCTGAGTGTAAACATTTAGGAAACTGGTTTTGGTGGAAATTTATCAGAGCTTCTTCTAAAGACTCTTTTTGCCTAACCAAGGTGGACATCTGCTATAACCTTTGCTTAGTATGAGCAGTTATCACTGAAAAACTAAGAGTGGCTCAACTTGCGGAGAAAAAGAAGAATCCTTTTGTAGGATTTTCATAGTCTGTCTCTTCTCATTTAGCCCCAATCACCAACTGCTGCTGTGAGGAATCTGGGAATCTTATCTCTGATCTTCACCGTAAACAACTGAAATGAGGACCTCCACCCCCCTGGCCCAGTTGAAGATGGGGACCTCACAAAGCCCTGTGGAGGGAGAGCCCAGCAAGGCAGTTAGTTCAAGGCCGTTCTCTCCAGGGGGCCTTGGCAAGACCTGGAGAATCTTTGAGAAAACATTTCACTGTGAAATGTCTCAGCATTTTAGACAAATCCCCAAGTGGTACCATCAGCGGTCAGATGCTGAATTTCTCTTCAGACAGCTTTGTCGCTTAGTTATTCCCAGCCCCCAAGCCCAAACATGGGACAAGAAACAATCACCCATATGGCCTAACTCCTGCTGACTTGTTTATTCCAGCTGTCATTGGTGGGAAATTGATCAGTCAAGTCTGATATGTTTTGTGTCTATATCTGAAGACAATCTCCAACTCCAGGCTGCCTCAGCTCCTCCCTGCTGCACCACCCCCTGCCTTTTCCCCACCCCCACCCCCTCCCCAGCTCCAGGATTTAGCTTCCTCCTTTCTAAAGTCAGGATTCTATAGCTGCTGCTCAACATCCTGGGTAATGATTATCCAACATTGGCTAGGGGCTCTGAGGAAGCACTGCAGGATGCAAAAGACTTCTTTCTGTGCCATTTGAGAGTCTGGGTTAAATTGCTTCTTCACTTACTTTGTTAGCCCCTGGCAAGACTGATGGCTCCAGGGTGGTGTCCTAGCCTTTGTTCTTTCAATGAAAAGCAGTAGTAGGAATCTCAGTAGCCTAGCAAGTGAAGAAAGTAAAATTTAGCTCAGTTCTGTTACTTGTAGAGTAACGCCTTTGAGGAGGAAGTTTCTGGATTCAAAAGCTGGTTCTGTCATTCAATAATGATGTGACCTTTAGCAAATTTCTCTATTGCCCACTCCTCTGTTATCTCACCCAGAAAATAGGGAGAACCATAGTACCTAGTGCCTAGGATTCTAGGGTTAACATTAGTGCTTCTGAATGCTTTGGCAAAATTCTGGCATAAGGACGCCAAAATGATTGTTTTGAGGTCAGAGTGAGAGTACAGCAGGTAAGGAGCTTGCTTGCACATGACCAACCCATGTTCAATCCCCAGCACCTCATATGGTTCCCCCAAGCATTGTCAGGAGTGATTCCTGAGTGCAGATCCAAGGGTAAGTCTTGAGTACCACCAGGTGTTAGTCCCCCCCCCCCGCCCAAATTATCACTAAGAGTCGTATAAATGTGTAAAACCAAAATCATCATCGTCATCATCATCATCATCCCGTTGATCATCAAATTTCTCGAGCGGTCTCAGTAACATCTCCATTCATCCTAGCCTTGTCTAAAATTTTACAAGTTTCTCCTTACTGGTCCTTCCCAACAGTGCCACATTGGAGGCTCTTTCAGGGTCAGGGGAATGAGACCCAGCATTGTTACTGTTTTGGGCATATGAATATGCCACAGGGAGTTTGCGAGGCTCTCCCATGTGGTAGGAAGCCTGCTGGTTCTCACAGAGGGAGAAGTAGGCTATAAGATGGTTCCGGGAGCTTGTTTGCTGATATTTCAAACCAAAATATCAGCTTCAAAAGGAAAAATCTGTGCATATTTCCTAGCTGAAGAGACTTCTTATGGCTGTGATCCTTGCCTACCTGGCACTTGATTTACTAGGGTGATGGGATGCAGCGTGCATGGAGAGAAAAGCTTGCTGGGTTTTCCTTGCAATTCTCCTTGGTTCCTGAGAGTTGAGGATGCAGTGCTGTCTGAAAGAGCTGGTGATGCTGAGTAGGGCAAAGCTTCCTGGAACAGAAAAATATGAGAAAACAAATGACACAGAGGAATTCAAAGTTTCTCGTGCTTTACTTGCTTTTTTTCCCTTTTTTTTTGTTTGGTTTTTGTTTTTAATTAACAAAAGCAATGAAGGCCCCTGGGGAATGTAACAGGAATAAGTAAGGCAGAAAATGAGTTACCGAAAACTTCTCCACCCAGAGAGAACCATTGTTGATTCCATAACAAATTTCCTGTTTTAGCCTTTTGAGATAACCTGGGCAGACTGGTCATGGGAAAGGAAGGCCCCAAGCCCAAGGGACACTTGAGCTGGTGCTGCCCACAAGGGTGAGGTGGGGTGGGACCTTCTGGGCAGTCTCCTAGAGACTGTGGCTCCCCACCCCTGTGCATGCACCACTCTGTAGCCCATGACTCAGCACTCCTCGGAGGCAAAAAGCATCGCCCTTTAACTCTTGGCTGTGCACAACACAGTCTTTTCAGTCTGAGTCTTCTCCGCATCAAATAACATCAAATTCACCTACCTACAAAAGCATTCATCTGAACTTTTACAGAAAAAAACAATTGACTATAAACTGACTTTATATTTTTTAAATTTTTATGAAGAGGATATTTTGCTATTTTATCTAACTCATTCAGTCCAGAGAGACAGTACAGGAGTTAGGCATTTGTTTTGTACATGGTCAACCCTCATTCTGTCCTTGCTACCACATGTGGTCCCCTGAGCACTGTCAGGGGTTTTCCCTGGGCACAGAGCCAGGAGGAAGCCATGAACAACACCCGGGGGTGACCCAAAACTCAACAAAAAGATTCTTTCATTCCCCACCTATGGATGAGGAAGATAATGACCACCTACATATACAGTCCCCAGGGAGCAGGTTGTGATAACCTCCTTCGAGGACATAGTTAAGATCTATCTGCTCCCCCTCCCCCTTTTATCATTTGATGTCCAGATGGAGAGTAAATGCTGGCCTTCCCAGGGCTGCAAGCAACAGCCACTCTCCAAGTGAGACAAACCATCCTCCATCCATCTGCAATGCCTTCTTCCCACAAAGGCTGAAAGACAACTCTAAAGCTGGATTTATTTAGAGGTGATCAGAGAAGTCTGTCTGAATATTGGGCATTAGAGGCTTGATATATTTAAGGCTTAATCAACTGACTGAACTTTTCTAGTTGCTTTGTTTGGTAACTAAAAAAAAAAAACCAACTATCTTTGCAGTGTGCAACTCTTATCTTCATTAATATTGCATTTTCATATCAATGGTCCGTGGCCCATTGTGTTCATTTCTAACCTTATCCAAATGTTTGCAATGGTAACATGAGAGTAGATTTTTCTTTTCTTGGTTCTTGAGAATTGTTTGAAAGATTTGCATTCAAAATTCAGAAGCTTAAGAAGTTAGAGTTTATTGTACAGTTCAAGTAGGTGGGTCGGCACCCTCCTCCATGTCCAGGTCTCTCCTTTCACCCATGTATGTCATTATTCATCCTGTTCCTCAATGCCCGGTCCAGTGTACAACTTCCTAAGTCCTGTTCCTCACCATCAGTTCATCTCCACTGTACGATGGCCTGATCTTGCTCCTACCCCATCTTCTGTCCAGTGTACAATGGTCTGGTCCCATCCATGTGGACAAGATCCCTGCTGTCCTGCATCTGTCCTGGCATAACAGTCCTTCCTGGTTCTGCCATTTGTCTGAGCATAGTTGGTAGGGTAAAGAGCAAGTAAGGAAGAGAGAAGGCAGGGAGAGGGAGCCTTCTTTTTTTTAAAAAAAAATTTTATTGAATCACCATGTGGAGGGTTATATAGTTCTCAGGATTATGTCAGTTATACAATACTCAAACACCCTTCCCTTCACCAGTGCCCATATTCCATCACCAACCACCCCAGTCTACCTACCGCCCCCTCCCACCTCCCCAGTCCCCGCCCTTGTAAGTGATAAGTTTCACTTCGTTTACGCTTTATCTTGATTACATTCCATGTTTCAACACATAACTCACTATTGTTGCTGGGGTTTCCCCCCAAAGAGAAAAAGACAGTCCTATTGCCAAGGAAGCATTTGATAGTTCTCCATTGCTAAGAATATAGAGATATTAAGTCCCGATGTTTGTTACATAACTTTTCTTCCCCCCCCCCTTGCCCCGCGCCACCGAGTTCACGCCTGTTTAGTAATCGCCACACTGCCTGACAAAAGGAAAAAAAAAGAAAAAGATGGTTATTTCCCGTCATCAGCCGGCGTGGGGCTCTGGCTTAGTTGATAGTCTAGTAGAGTGTCTGCAAGCAGTTTCTGGAACCAAAGGTATTGCGCTGGTATCAGCTCCGGCTCGAGATTCCACCAGCGTCCTGCTGTTCCATGTACATAATTTTTCCCCTTATATCCCATTCCCACACCACCAGGTCTGTGTTTGCTTAATGGACATCATACTATGGTTGACGCCACGCCGCGTTTCTTCCCGAGAAAGAAGGATATTTCTTCTCAGCCAGCGTGGGGATATGGCTTAGTTCAGTCTAGAGAGATGGCTACCACTTTGATTGCCTTCAATATTTCAGCAAAAGACTTACTATTCTTGTTAGGATCTCCCACAAAAGTCCAACCCGTTAAAAAGGAACCATTACATATTGCTGATGCTTAGATGACATTAGGTCAGCGGCCACGCGGTTTTGGGTTTCTGTACAGGGAAACAGAAACGGTTTGGTCCAGGGAAAGTACAACCAGAAATAACATCACTACAAACTTTTACCCTTTTATGGTGCTCATAAGATAGAGAGACCTAGAGAGAGCTGGCTCGGCATCTCCATTTTGCGCTCAGAAAGCCGTGGACCCTGTGCTGTGCTCAGGAGGAAGGGGTTGAGAGAGAGAGGTTAAAAGAATTGGGGAATGCCTGGCTTCCACTGTCGCAGCCCGCTGTGGGGTCTCTGTTCCCGTGCCGGAATTAGTTCAGTGGGCTGCATGGAGTCCAAGGGCGCTCTTTTGGGCTCTTCCATCATGCTCGATCCCCCGTGGCGCCAAAAGGGACGCACATGTGGGGGAGGTGGGTTTAAGTATCTGCGGTGGGCGGAGGTCACCGCCCCCTGCCCCCCTGAGGTCTCCCGTGCGCGCGTCCTGTTTCAGCTTGGGAGCCTTCTTTTTTCCTTTTGTTGCCTGTCCAGGAGCTTTCTTTTATCTGCTGTTATTTCCAACCCCCTCGTCATCCCATTATCTATTCTTGATTGAGTGCATTTTCAGGGGGGAAATTAAAGTGACATAGATTAACCTTAAATTCACTAGTTTTTCTGGCATGTCACCCTTCCACTCCCAGTGTATTATTAGCAGATATTGCTGGAAAATTATCAGGTCTTCTTACTGTGCCAGATCTGGCTGTGAGCCTGGGTCCTGTGGTGCTGGGGGTTGAAGTCTAGGCTTGCACATGGCTCACTCTACTCCTGAGTCAAAGCCCCATCCCCTAGAATGTGCCCAGTCGTTCATTTCTGTCACAGCCTCCCTGCCCAGATTTGTGAGGTCATTTGCTCCAAAGAAACTGAAACTCATTCCCGGGGTGAGAAGGGTGGAAGAACTGGGAGTCTCATCGGCATGAAGGACAAGGCACTGTCTGTCTTTCCTTTCCCCAAAGGACTCCGTGTTCTCCTCTCTTTCCTCCCACCCTGTGCCCTAATTTCATTCCTAATGTGTGTAGAGGGTGTTTTTGGTGGGGGATACTTTCAACTCTTGTTCTCAGGGACCCTCCCAGCAGTGTTCATGGGGCATGGAGTGCCATGTTCAGCCCTTTGAGTTGCTTGTCAGCTCACGGTAGCCTGAGTGACTGCTCCAGGGCACCTAGCTGCAGACGGCTACAAGGCAGTGACTGCAGAATCTTCTCAGTTGCCTCAGACCCTTCTCTTCTGGCTTAACAGTCCTTCCTGGTTCTGCTATTTCTTCCACAGAAACTCCCAGAGGGTGCAGGAGTGCTGGGGGCGGAGGGGAGGAGGAGGAGGTAAGGGGCACTGATTCCTCTAACCAAGGGGAGAGAGGAAAGACACAAAGCTGGGTGCTTACTCTCCTTCCTGTCAGTGCCCTGCGTGTTCTAAAGAGGAGGTCTGAGGGAACATGCAGAGCCTGGGGTTCAGGGCAGGGGTAGAGGGGAGATGAGAAGAAGAGGAAGGTCTGTGTGTTTCACTGAGGCTGGGAGTAATTGGGTTTGGAAAAGGAGGGAGGGTACTGCAAGTGTCTCCTCTCGGAGATCACAATTGATGCTGTGAGGGGCCACATGGGTGAGACTGGACTTCTTGACCATTTCTCTAACATCCGCCAGTAAGAGATTCTGATGATTTCAGAACCAGGCCAGTGTCAGGGAGAGAACTCTGAGAGCACTCAGTTGAATCAATAAACAGGGAATTTCTTCCTCACACTTGGTGATGGTCTTCAGGATTCCAGTGATGAAGTTTTCCTCATGAGGGAATAGGAACACGCTTTGGGCACTTGTAGAAAAGGTGTGCTTTGAGGCAGGGCAGAAGACAAGAGCAGGGAAATAATAGTGAAAATATGTTTTGCTCGGCTGGAATGATAGTACAGCAGGTAGGGCATTTTAGTACAGTGGGTAGTGCTTTTGCCCTGCATGCAGCCGACTCGGGTTCAACCATATGGGCATCCCACATGGTCCCCTGAGCACCACAAGGAGTGATTCCTGAGTGTAGAGCCAGGAGTAACCACTGAACATCACCGGACATGACCTAAAAATAGCAACAACAAAAAAAAAGGAAGAAAGAAAGGAAAGAAAGAATAAAATATCCATTGCTTGCTTTTCCACCCACATTGTACTGGTCTCCTAGCACATCTTACTCTACCACTTACAAAAGGACAGTCACCACAAGTGACCCAACACAGTGCAGAAGAGTCCAGGCTCAGACTCTGACATGGCACACAGTGACTGGGTTTGATCATAGGCACCCCATAACATTCCCCAGGCCCTGCCAGGATTAATCTCTGAGTACAGAGCCACGATTCAGCCCTCAGCACCACTGAGTGTGGCCTCCAAACCAATATAAATAATAAATAAAAATAATATAGATGCTCAATAAACATCTGACCAGTTAGTTGGCAAAGTAGAGAAAGGATGATGATGAGGGGAGCAGGAACCCCTCTGGGTTGTGGGTTTCAAACCTTTCCCCTTGCCAAGCTGACTCTTCCTGTGAATGAACTCAGCCAGCCTTTCACTCTGCTCCAGGCCTGATACTGTATTTCCTGGAGAGGCCTATAGAGCTCCAGACAGGGCACCTGCTGCCCACTCAGAGTGTTCTCTGAGCCCTGCCCTTCTCCCTGCTCTCATCAGGAAGGATGGGGCAGTATGGGGTGTCAGAGGCTTAGCTGGGCCATGAAACTTGAGGCTGAGTCTGAGAGAGGGGCTCCTGGAGGTGGGGCACAGCCCCACACCTCTGCTTGTCCTAACATTGAATTGATCAGAGGGGAACAGAGTCCATGACCCTCATGTCTTCATCGTACTACTGGCCAGCCAGACTCCGTACTCCTCACTCTTTCCAGAGTGTTTCTTTAACTTCACTTGCTTCATTTTCTGAAGCCAGTGACAACCGGTCGTGTGCATCCTTCAGTTTCCCTGAAGGAGAATGGGACAGGGGAGAACCACACCCCCCAACACTAGCCCCACATGTATGCATGCACACAAGCACACACACTCGCGCGCACGCGCGCACACACACACACACACACACACACACACACACACACACACACACATGACTTGCTCTTTTCACTGCTGACCTGGCAGCTCCACTTGAATTCATGCACTTCTCTCTGTTACCTTGTGGTCTTACGGAAACGCTCTCAGCCCTGAAACTCAGTTCCCGGGTCTGTGACATGCAATTAGTCAGACTCAACAAATTGTGCTGTTTGATGATTTCCTTCAATACAACCAAAGTCATGTGAGAGCCAGTGTGGCCCCCAAGTCCAATAGGCAAGGAAGGGAAAGGCAAAGAAAGGGCCACCAGTCTGGCAGGCAGGACAAAGGATATGAAGGGCATGTTGCAAGTAAGTGGGTGGCATGGGCTGGGCAGTGCCCACCCCAAAAGGGAACAGTAGGGTTGTGGGTGGTGAGGTTCATCCGGGGTCTGCAGAGGCAGGAGCGCTGTGGCGAACGGCTGCTTTTAGGACTGTGAACTTTATTCAAGGACATCCAGTCAGTACTCCAGCCTGCCCTCATTGCTTCCCACTGTGTCCATGTCCTCTACTGTCTGTGCTCAAATCTGCAAATCCAGCCAGAAGCCTGAGGGCATGGGTGTCCTTGGAGGGCATCCACAGAGAACGGCCTTTGGGCACAGAGCGGGTGGAGAGGGCGGAGCACATGGTGAACCCAGGAAGGACACACGAGTCAGTGACCCAACCCAGGAAGGACTCAAGAAATGCAGATTGTAATGAGCCACTCCAGGTCCCAACCTCTCCAGCCACTGAGGAGGGCTGAGAGGCATCAGATTCTGGCTGCAGCCTCCAACACTGACTTGTAAGTGTGTGAGTCTCATGACAGTGTGGGTTGGAAATTGAAATAACACATCCCAGAGGGAGAGAATTCAGAAGCCCTTGAGTGAAGTGCATGAGAGAAATCAGAAGTGCTCGGGAGTCTGATGGCTGTGTTCATTGCTTGGCCGGTCCCCCAGAACGTTTCACTCTGCCATTTGCCAAAGGACAGTAACCCCTTGTGCTGTAAGTAACTGTAAGTTGCTCTACACAAGAAGCCTGGCCCTCACTGCCAACCACCCTGTCTGTGTCACTTTCTTGGGAGGGGGTGTGGGGGACTTTTCTAATGTGGGGAGGCTCTGAAGGGATAGAACCTCCCCAGTCTTGGTCATGGGAGTGTCAGGGGAATGAAGTACCTTCCCCCATGGAGCTGAATATCGTTTCTTGACTTTGTTCCAGGATCCTTGACCTAACAAGGACTTGGTCAAGGCAGGAGAAGGCCCCTCATCTCGGAAGCTGACCCACGTGGGCGCTTCCATCACAAACAGAGAGGAAATTATATCAGTGGCCTGCCAGCCCCAGAAGTGACCTCTCCCTTTCTCTCCTTGACCCCAGGAGTTTATCACACCTGCTCAGAAAAGATTTTTCAAATGTCCTCGAGTTTTCTAGTTTATTCTAGCCTAGACCTTCTATGGTTGGCCCCCTCTGGTTTCTGCTTCACTGCAAAGAGAAATAAAGGCAAGAGTCAGTAGATGCTGAGACAGAGGCCTGCTGGGACATCATTGAGGCTGGTGGGGATGGTCAGACCTTAAGGAACTTCCTGATCAATTAATTCCTTGATCCTTGCCTCAAATTAAGGCCTTATTCAATGTCAGCTAAAGAATCTGCATTTTCCCTGATGGTGGGACAAGTCAGTGAGTGTATAGATCAGGGAATGAACCAGACTTTATTACAGGGAATGAGTTCTATTGCTGTCATCCAGCTGGGGAATGAGTATGACCTGCTTTATAATCTTTTCCTCTTTACTGGAGGGCAGATGCAAGGGTCCAGGGGGTCCAATAGATGGTGGTGGTCTTTCATTAACTTTTAAAATTAATTTTATAGGTTGTATTGACATTGTGAATTAAAATAAAATAAACCTCATGTAGGGCTTTTTTAAGTTTTTGAAAAATTTTGGGTGGTAGCCACACCTAGCTGTGCTCAGGGATCACTCCTGGTGGGCTCTGGGGATCTTATCGGGTGCCAGGGATCGAACCCGGGTCAGTGCATGCATAGGAAGTGCCATCTCTCCAGCCCCCTCAAAAAACATTTTTAATGGAATCTACATTTTAAAACTTCCCATTATGGGCTTGAGAGATGGTTCAACAGGTTGAAGCATAGGCGTGCATGAAGGAGACGCCAGTATAACCCCCAGCATCACGTGGTCCCTTTGAAAACCATGGGGCTGCTTAGCACTGATCCAGGAGTCGTCCCTGAGCACCATGGTCTTTATCTACCCCGAACAAACTTATTCTCCCCGCTGTGCCTGTCGGAGTCTTGGGTTTGACACCCAGTACCACAGAAGCTTCCCTACTGGGCCCAGGGGATGTTTCAGAGAAAGAAGAAAACCTTGCTTGCATTCTCTAGACCCTGAGCTTGATCCCCAGCCTCAAGGGGTCCCCAAGTACCATTTCACAAGTTGCAAGCTCTGACCCTCAGACCCATGTTGCTAAGAGTGACCCCAGGATCCCCTACTTGGAAGACCAAGAAAACAAGCAAATACATACATGTTCTTCAAAAAGAAAAACAAAACACAACGAAACACCCTCCCATTCATTGATGCAGATCTATGGCTTTGTGTTGAAAATAGAATTCCTGAGAGCAGAACATGCTAAAATTAATACTTAAGGAGGATCTGTGCATAAAAATCACCTCCCTTATAAGAAACTGCTTGCTTGCCACTAAAAATCTGAACTAAAAGTTAGACTGTAATTTGTCTTATTTCCAGAATAATTGCGTTTGTTTCTGGCAGAGCCAGGAAAAATGGTAGTGTACAACTTAATGGTCTTTACAATCTATCAAGAGAACAAGGAAATGCAAACATTTGTGCTGCTCTGTTGCCCAGAATCAAGTCCTTATTATTTACCAAAATAATAGTCACAGGAATGGGTGAGCATTTTGGTAAAGCCACCACCTGCTTCCCACTGCTGCCAAGCTGGGGATAAACTTCAACAGGAGGGGACAGCCTTGTCATGATGTCACCCAGTCCCAGCCATCCATGTTCCAAGACCCTTGAATAGTCCTGCGTTCTTGACAACGGGGATCTACCTGCTGGAAAACGCTTTTCACCCAAAGTACTGGCTGAAAAGACAGGCTGGCCTCAACTTTGGGCCCACTTTTCAGGGCCCGCATGGAAATGCTGGGGCGCTAAAGAAGCCCTGTGGGCACAGGATGAAGTGAAAGCTGTCTGGAGGAAGGCGCTGGCTTCCTGCCCACTCTACTTCCTATGCTGATCTCTTCTCACCTCAGGCGTTTGGAAAGAGAAAAACTGGTAAAAACTCCTACTGGAATGGACCAGAAAAACATTTGTGGAAACTGCAGCTTTGCGGCTGAGCTAGGGGAGGCCTCTAACCTCTTCCCGCCATGGCGTCTGCTGCAGGCCGGAGGTTACAAAGCCAGTAATCTAGTGTCCCTGACGTTTGCCAGCAGTCAGAGATGCTGGAGTGATAAAGGCAAAGTTAGTGGCTTGCTCCCTGCAAGGACTGTGGCTGCTTCTGCACTTCAGATCCAGATGCCTGAAGGCTGAGTGACCGTGTCCCAGCCAGCTTCAGGACATCAAACAGGCTTGTCAGGCAGAGATCTCTCACAAGTGGCGCTGGGATTGTTTGCATGCTGAGGACCCAGGGCCATGCTGTGTGGTCCCTGCAAGTCACATTCCCATTATTTTTTGTCTTTTCCTGCTGCAGAAAGTGACATGGGACCCTTTGTTTCCCCAGCATTTTAAGAGTGTCGAGATGAGTGCCAGAGGCTGGAGACTGCCCCCTTACACCCCCTCCTTTTTTCCAGGATGTTTTCTTTGTGCCCAGCGCTGGCAGGGAACCCACAGCTGACCTCATCGTGTTTGGGGGCCCAGTGGGAACTGCTGGAGGCTTGTGCGTGTCAGGGAACCGGGCCAGGAAAATAGTAGACCCCGGTCAGCCCCCGGAACTGCGATGGAGAGTCATGGCTGACGGAGGGAGGGAGGGCTGCTGTCCACAAACAGGTGACGATGCAGCTGACCCAGTGGCAGGCGCCCACACCTCAAATGACCAAAGGGAAAATCCTCCCATGCTCAGCGTGAGCCAGTGGGGACACGGCCCTCTAACAGATGGAAATGGAAATAGTAATGGAATATTACTGCCCTGTGCTTGGGTCCAGCCGGGAGGAGAGAAAAGATGAAACAGAGAAATGAGGACAGGAGAGGAGGTCAAAGGTAAGGGCCAAAGTAGAGTTGCTAAGGATTCTAAGAGCTCATGGGAAGAAAAACTTCCCTGTTTTCATGGCTCCATTTCTGCTCCTGGAGAATTGAGAACAAGGTGCTTATCAGAGAAGACAAAAGTCTGTGTGTGACCAACTTTAACAGTGTCCCCAAAGCAAGTGGGAGTCCTCCTGGGTTTTGACAAATGCTGGGAAGTTTCTCAGATAAAGTACCAACCACGTAGGAAGAAATAACCACTTATCTTATGGTTGAGAAGACAAATGCAGAGAAGCTGCCAACACCTGCAGTTCTGGGCTGAAGTCAGGGTCTGGGCTAGAATTGTTTGTAGTTCCTCCTTCTGTTTCCTGAGAGCTCTTTCCATGCAGCGCAAGGAGTTTGGGATCCCAGCAGTTGAAGTTGTTTCAAAAGCAGTGGTGTTCATAGGGCAACAAGAAAATTATTTTTTTCCTTCCTGGGTCCTATATGTTCAGAAATAAAACCCAACATAAAGGTGCAGAATTTTTCGATAGGAATATTTTTTTAAGGTTTCTACTTACATTTGAAAGTAACCCAGAATCATATCTATTCAAATTGCATTAGAAAAAAGAATGCTTTAACAAAAGTCCACATAGATATACCTATTTTGAAGAGAGCAATGTTGACTTGTGTTGGTTTGGGGGCTTTGTTTTTATTTGGGTGTTACATTCTATGGTGCTTACTCCTGGCTCTATGCTCAGGGAATGTGTCTGGCAGTATTTTTGAAAAGTTCTTGTTTGTTTATCTAGAGTAGCAAGTATTGATACACAGAAGTATTGATACGTAGCAGCTGTCAACACTCTCCAGTTCTGGACTGAAATCGAGGTCTATTCAAACTGAATCTTTTTCCTGCCAAGTATTGGGCATACATTGTCTAGGTCGAAGAGTCCTTTTCCCAGAATGCTCCCTGGACTCCAGCTAACCTAATACCCCTCTTTTCTTGGTCCCAAGTGCCTTGGACCAGCTCCATAAAAACGGCTGACAGCCCTGACCAGGACGCCGCTCTACTTTCCTATCCAGACAGCACCTGCAAGGAGGGATCTTGCTCACCTCCATATTTGCAGGGCCTGGATGGAGATGCGAATGAGGATGTGTCAGATTAAGAGATGCTGAGAGAGGGTCTGAGAGATAATGCAGGAGATAAGGTTCTTGCCTCACATGTGTCAGAACCAGGTTCAAACAGGCACTCGTAAGGTCTCTGGAGACTGCCAGGAGTCGGTCCTCAACACAGAACTGAGAATAGCCCCTAAGTACTATGGAATGTGGCCCCAAAGCAAAAGAAAAAAAGGGGGGGTGTGGATTCTGAGGTAGGAGGAGTGTTGATTGCTTAGAGTGTATGATTTGCACTTTAAAAAACTGTTAGAACAAACATAAGACACTACAGATAAGGTAAATAGGTGGTTGGGGGTAGAGAAGTGGAGAGAAATTTTTCCCCTAATGCTAAGTTCTCATCAGGCTGATCAAGTCATCAAATTAAATCACCCACATTAGTAGGAAAAATAAAAAACTGAGTTACATAGGTATGGGGTTAATCATCATCATCATCATCATCATCATCATCATCATCATCATCATCATTATCATCATCATTGAATTTCTCGAGCGGTCTCCATTCCTCCTAGCCCTGAGATTTTAGAAGCCTCTCTTTACACGTCCTTTCCAATGGTGCCACATTGGAGGCTCTTTCAGGGTCAGGGGAATGAGACCCATCGTTGTTACTGTTTTTGGCATATGAATATAACACAGGAAGTTTGTGAGGCTCTCCCATGTAGCAGGAAACTCTCAGTAGCTTGCCCAGTTCTCCCATAGGGAGAACTAGGTGATAAGATGTTGTTTGGCCATGCGCTTCCAAGAGCTTGGTTTCTATAGTCTCTGGATGTTGGCTGTTGGTGGGATTACATGGTGCCGGGGGCAGTCCCTGAGTGTGACTGCCTAACTACTGGAAAATGGGGGATCTGGGCAGAAGAGGCCCAGTCCCAATCCGAGCAGCCTTGGAGATCTCAGCCCCAGGTCCCACACACCTGGGTTCCTCTGCTGGTTCCTACATATGTGAGGCTCATCTGAATGTGTGGAGAGTGGTCTTAAGTATGGCTATGGCTGGGCTCCAGAGGTCTTCAGCTGCAGGGGCTCTGCTCAGGGCGGGGAGGGAAACTGAAACCCATTTCCTCTGAGGGGCCCTGGTGAAGACAGTCAGGGGCAGGGGCAAGAGACACTCTGTGTTGCTTTCTTGCGGGAGCTTGGCTTTATAGTCCCTGGATGAATACAAATGGGGGTGAATACAAATACTAAAGGAAATGGAGCAAAACAGGATTATTCTGAGCTAAGGAAGAGGACAGGGACCTGGAGTTTCAAGGGGGCTGGAGGGATGGGAGAGGGAGGACAGCACATGGATGACCCAGGGACTGGATGCTCCATACATACACACTTGTCTGCCTTGGAGATAGGGCTGTGTATGAGAGAAGATGCTTCCCGTCAACCCCCTGATTTGGGGTCATTCACCTTATGGAATCAAGGGCACAAGCCTCAGGCCTTCGATGACCTAGTTTTAAATATTTCCTACAGCAGATGAGGGGCTTGCCTTGGGTGCAGACAACCCCAGTTCTAACCTGAGCACCCCACAGGGAGTAACCCCTGAACACAGTGCCAGGAGTGAGCCCTGAGCATCCCGGGTGTGGTCCAAACCTCCTTTACATAAAAGATTCTACAGGCTCTGTAGAATCTCTCGTCGGCCTGTCCCGTCCTTCAGATTTCCCACAGCTGACCTTCCTCTGGAAAAGCATCACTGGAGGGCCCAAGTCATGCACTTTGTTCTCTGGCATAGGTGATACCTGTACCTGGGTTCCATGTCAGTGAGCAGCCGAGCCCTGCACTTCCTGCGGGCAGACGCTTGTCTCTGATCCCCAGACCTGTGCAGGAGCAGCCAGACCCTCTGCCTGGTCTGAACCACGGGAGGCTGCTGCCTGCTTACATCTATAGTGCTTTCATTTGGAATCTGTTCACTTATCATTTCATTGTATTATATTTTTGTCATTATTATGTATTTTATATTCTACACAAAATATTTTTTATCAGTTCAAACTTTAAATTTTTAATATGCCATACAAAATAATTTTATTTTATAGAATGTATTTATCTATAATAAATCATATAATTACCTATTTATCTGTGACATATAATTATTATATGACATAATATATAAAAATAAAAATGATTTATTTTCAATACCAAAATTTAACATTGTTAAAATGCTTCCAGGGCTAGAGAATTAGGTAGGAGTTGAAAGCATTTTTGTCTTGCATGCAACCAACTAGGATTCAGTCCCAGCATTATATTGGATCCCACAATCTCAGAGCTAGGAGTAGCCCCTGACCCTTGCCAGGTGTGACCCCAAAACCAACCCTAAAACAAATCCATATTTTATCTTTTTGGGTTTTTTTTTGTTGTTTTGGGGCCATACCCAGTGGCACTCAGGGCTTTTTCCTGGCTCTGTGTCCAAGGATCACACCTAGAGATTATATGGGATGTCAGGATCGAACCTGGGTCTGCCATATACAAGACAATTGACTAACCTGTGCTACTATTGCTCTGGCATCCACAAATTCATACTTTAAAAACTGTATATCATCCTCAAATGGCCAAAAGTCACATGAAATGCTCTATATCACTAATCATCAGGGAGATGCAAATTAAAACAACAATGAGATATCATCTCACACCACAGAGAATGGCACACATCAAAAAGAACAAGAACAGCCAGCGCTATCATGGATGTGCAGAGAAAGCGACTCTCTTTCATTGTTGATGGGAATGCTGACTGGTCCAGCCTTTTGGATAAACAATATGGGCATTCTTTAAAAAGTTAGAAATTGATCTTCCATATGACCCAGCAATACCACTTCTGGGAATATATCCCGAGGATACAAAAAAGCACCGTAGAAATTACATCTGCACCCATATATTCATTGCAGCACTATTCACAATAGCCAAAATCTGGAAACAACCCAAGTGCCCTAGAACAGATGACTGGTTAAAGAAACTTGGTACATCTACACAATGGAATACTATGCAGCTGTTAGGAGAGATGAAGTCATGAAATTTGCTTATCAGAGCATCATGCTAAGTGAAATGAGTCAGAAAGACAAGGACAGACATAGAATGACTGCACTCACTTGTGGAGTAGAAAATAACATAATATGAGACAGACACCCAAGGACAGTAGACACAAGGGCCAGGAAGATTGCTCCATAGTCAGAAGCCTGCCTCATGAGTTTTGGGAGAAGGCAGCTGGGATAGAGAAGGGATCACTAAGTCAGTGATGGTTGGAGAGATCGTTCGGGATGGGAGATGTGTGCTGAAAGTAGATAAAGGACCAAACGTAATAGCCTCTCAGTATCTGTATTGCAAACCATAATGCCCAAAAGTAGAGACAGAGTATGGGGGAAATTGTCTGCCACAGAAGCAGTGGTAGTAGTGGGATGAGGGGTGAGATACTGGAGACATTGGTGGTAGAAAATGTGCACTGGTGGAGGGATGGATGTTTGATCATTGTATGACTGAAACTCAAACATGAAATCTTTGTAAAACTGTATCTCGCAGTGATCCAATAAAAAAAAAACACCTGTATATCCTATAAAATTACATTCATTCAGTGTTAAAATGACCCCTAAATTAGGACTTCAAAAATTTTTTTTTGTGATGCTGGGGATCAAACCTAGATCTCTCATATGCAGGGCAAGATCTTTGCTGCTGAGCCACATTCATGGCCCAGGAGCTGAAGTCATCAGTCATGGCACAGAATGCCATGGAAATTCCTGCTAGATAAAGAGAACTTTACGAAATGCTTTTACCGAGTCAATGCCCAGCTAGAATCCTTTCTCTTTCATTTGTCTGACTTAAGGCAAGCGTTTTATTCTCACAAAAGTTTGTAAATCTTGCACAACCTGAAAGAAAGTGGGAGTAGAATCACTTCTGAGATGAATCTTTTGATCTCCTAAAAGCAGTGGGTTCACCACAATGCTTAAAAAGTGTGTCTGTGTGTGTGTGAGAGAGAGAAAGAGAGAGAGAGAGAGAGAGAGAGAGAGAGAGAGAGAGAGAGGAGAGAGGAGGGAAGTACCTGCCATAGAGTCAGGCTGGGGGTGGGGTGGGAGTGGGGTGATGGGAGGGAAACTAGGGACACCAGTGCTGGGAAATGTACACTGGTGGAGAATGGGCGTAAGTGATTCAATAAAAAAAAAACTTGGGAAAAACAAACAAGCAAACAAACTTAATGGGTTCACTTTCCCAAGGCAAGTGAAGGTCCTTTTGGTTGCCATTTGAAAAAGTCAGCCTGAGAGGCTGTTTGGAGATCTTGGAGCCTGGCTGGGCTAGTGTGTGGGAGAAAAGTTTTCCTAAACAGATTTTTATTTACAGAAAATTATTTTTGTCTGAGGTTCTAAATTGTCTTTTTACTGCCAGGGCACACATTAAAAAATATTTTGTTCTTGTTTTTAAATACACAAATACAAACACAGAAATAACTAGGAAGGTCAGAAAACTCAGTAGATAAATTTGACTTTTAGATCTCCCAAGCCAAAGTGACAGGCTCAGCTTTGGGACCACCCTCTCTAGCAAAGGTATTGACCCGATTTGGGCAGAGAGCCCCCCACCCAAGGCTAGTACACTGCAGGTCTACGAGAAATATTCGTGTCAAGAATCTTAAGGACCTTGGGAGAAACTCCAAATAATAATAGTGAGTTTTTGTTGAAATATTGAATGTAATCAAAGTAAAGTGAAAGTAAAGTAAAATTTATCAGTTACACAGGCGGGGTGGGGGGTTGGGGAGGTGGGGGGAATGGGAGAGGTGTGCTGTGATTCTTGGTGGTGGAATATGTGCACTGGTGAAGGAATGGGTATTCGAGCATTGTATAACTGAGACTTAAACCTGAAAGCTTTGTAACTTTCCACATGGTGATTCAATAAAAGAATAAATTTAAAAAAAAAGAATCTTAAGGACCTGGTCACAAGCAGAGCTGTGTGGTTTGTGGAATTAGACAAAATATCCAGTCCTGTGTCAGTGGAGACAGGTAGCCATGTGCTGAGTTGCAAACTCATCGAAGCCTCTGGACTTATGCTTCCTCATCTGTGAGATGAATTCTAAGTGTCCTCCAACTTTGACAAGGTCAGTGCCAATACTTTGTTGCTGTCCCAGTAGAATAAAAGGCAACTGAACTCAGCTGATGACACAGCCAATCTCTGGGTTGGCTTCTGGTTAGCCATGAATCTGAACTGTACGTTTCTCTTGAGTAATGTTGAGAATATAGAACTTTCCTTTGAGAGTTCCATGAGAAATTAACTCTGCAACAAGAAAGTTGCAGAGCTTGATAACAGAGAAAGCTGCAGAGTTTAAAAACTCTTCTTTTAATGAGAAGAGGGGTAGAATGTAGTGTACATTATAATTTTTAAGGCTAGAGTGGGATTTTGAAATAAGACTTCCTTAAATTCAGCTTAAGAATTATCAAGTACACAGAAAAAAAACATGATAAAGATGAGAAATGAACCTGTGCAATAATTCAAAGGAGTGGAGTGCAGATCTGGCCAGTACAGGCCCAGGTTCAATTTCTGGTACCACAGGACCTCTTGAGCACCACCAGATACATGCTGGCCCCCAACATGGGAGGCGAGGCTCAGAAAACAGAACAACAAAAGAAGTGATGTCAAGATGTGATATTAAATATTATCAAAAGTGCTTGTGCTCTCAGACTTTTGCTTGAGAATTTGAGTCTCAGCCACGAACAGGTGGTTAGAACAGGAAAGGTCAGAGAGTCAGGGACTTGAATGGCCTCTGCTCCCTCAGGCCTCTTTCCTTTTCTCTCGGCCGCTGGCAACTGCTTTTCCTTACTATGTGTTCTTGACATTCTCTTTGTTCCTCTTGAGTCTGAGCAGATGCCCAGGGGAGATTACTAATGTAATAAGGGTTGACAAATTGCTTCTTAGTCAAGTTGTATCAGTTCTGCACTTTATCCAGTGGTGTTTTAGTTTTAGTATATCAGCTTACTCCTGCCTGGGTCTACACTGACAGTGGATTATACTTAATATTTGCTATTTTATTAAGTGAAGGAGCACAATAGTGTTTTAGAGACTTTTTTTGTTTGTTTTCTGGAGAGAGAGAGAGAGAGAGAGAGAGAGAGAGAGAGAGAGAGAGAGAGTCAGAGAGTCAGAGAGTCAGAGAGTCTGTGTCTGTGTGTATGTGTATGTGTTTGTGTTTGTTTCTGTGTTTGGGCAGGGGGTAGGCAATGGGGAATGTGCCTCACCTACCGGTCCTGCTACTCTGCACTATTTGTGGCCTTCTTTCTTCTATCCTCCCTTCTCCCCTCCTCTCTCCTCTATTCTCCCTTCTTATCTCTACCTTTCCTTTCCTTCCTTCCTTCCTTCCTTCTTTCCTTCCTTCCTTCCTTCCTTCCTTCCTTCCTTCCTTCCTTCCTTCCTTCCTTCCTTCCTTCCTTCCTTCCTTCCTTCCTTTCCTTCCCTCCCTCCTTCCTTCCTTTTGTTCACTTCCTTCCTTCCTTCCTTCCTTCCTTCCTTCCTTCCTTCCTTCCTTCCTTCCTTCCTTCCTTCCTTCCTTCCTTCCTTTTGTTCACTTCCTTCCTTCCTTCCTTCCTTCTTTCCTTCCTTCCTTTCCTTCCCTCCCTCCTTCCTTCCTTCTGTTCACTCCCTCCTTCCTTCCTTCCTTCCTTCCTTCCTTCCTTCCTTCCTTCCTTCCTTCCTTCCTTCCTTCCTTCCTTCCTTCCTTCCTTCCTTCCTTCCTTCCCTCCCTTCCTTCCCTCCCTCCCTTCCTTCCCTCCCTCCCTCTCTTCCCTCCCTCCCTTCCTTCCCTCCCTCCCTCCCTTCCCTCCCTCCTTCCCTTCCCTCCCTCCTTCCCTTCCTTCCTTCCTTCCGTTCCCTCCCTCCTTCCCTCCCTCCCTCCCTCCTTCCTTCCTTCCTTCCTTCCTTCCTTCCTTCCTTCCTTCCTTCCTTCCTTCCTTCCTTCCTTCCTTCCTTCCTTCCCTCCCTCCCTTCCTCCCTTCCTCCCTTCCTCCCTCCCTTCCTTCCTTCCTTCCTTCCTTCCTTCCTTCCTTCCTTCCTTCCTTCCTTCCTTCCTTCCTTCCTTCCTTCCTTCTTTCCTTCCTTCCGCTTTCTTTCTCTCTATTTTTCCCCACTTTTGGGGCCATGCCCAGCTGTGCTCAGGACCTATTCCTGACTCTGTGCAGTGCTTACAGCCCTATATGCAAAACCTGGGATTGAAACAGGGTTGACTTCATGCGAAGTAAATGCCTATACTATCCTCTTGCCCTCTTTTCTTCATATTTTTGTCACACCCCGAAGTTCTGGGTGGGGGCAGGACTGGAGGATGCAGGTTATGCAGTGCCATAGATCCAACTCAGGACCTAAAATAGTCCCTGGACACTGCCTTGTATAACCCAAGAGACCAAAAATTATAAAAATTAATTTCAGTCATAAAATATTTTCATCTATCATATACATGAATTTCAACACCTTTAATGACACGCATTAATTCCCTGGGGTTCCCATCGCACATTACCAGAAGACTCAACTCCTTCGAGCAGCACAGATGGATCTCACAGGCCCATGATGTGGAAACTAACATGGAAATCCGAATGGGAGTTTCGGCAGAGCTGGGGCTCTCCCTGAGACGTCAGGGAAGCTCCCTGGGGCCTCTTCCCTCTTCTGCTGGGGGCCAGCACAGCCCTGCAGACCAGAGTATTGCTCCTCACTGCAATCCCTGCCCTTGCCTTTTCCTGGCACTGTCCCTGAGTGTCTCTGTCCATGCTTACCCTGTTTTCTAAGATGACATCATCAGTGCCTGCCCTACGCAAGCAAGACCTCCTCTTGTTTTGTTTTTGTGTTGGAGGGCTGCATCCAGAAGTGTTCAGGGCTTACTTCTGACTCTGCGCTCATGGATCACTCCTGATGGTGCTTGGGGGACCATCTAGGGTGCCAGAGATGGAACAGGGGTTGGCTGCACTCTGTCCACTGTACTGCCTCTCTAGCGGGGATGGCCTCATCTTAATCAGAGGCTAATGTCACTGCGTCTATGAGCTGTTTGCTGAAGCTGTGGCTTAGCACCTGCATTTGGCACTAGCCCTGCAGCACCCCCTGGACAACTTTGGATGTGGCTCTGGTGATTCCTGAGCAGCACACACCCTGGCTGAGCACTGAACTGCCAGGGCCGGAATCTCACAGATAGGCCTGCTCCCTCCCCCAGCACCAAAGACTGTGGCTCCTATATGAAAACCAAACCTAAAAAATTGGATGGAGAGCTAGTACAGCTGAGTTTGCCTTGCATGTGGTCGACCCAGGTTTAATCCCTGTAACACGTATGGTCCCTTGAGAATAGTCAAGAGTTGTCCCTGAGCAAAGAACCAGGAGCAATCCCTGAACACAGTTGGGTACTGCCCCCAAAACAAAACAAACGCTTTTCAAATAAGATCATCTCCACAGCCTCAGTTGTTTCTTTGGAAGAAGACCACGCTTTAGCCCAACACTGCACATGAAACAAAACCTGGAAGGGACATTGGGATGGAACTTGAACCAAAACTGGGAGGTACGTGCCACTTCAGAGAGAAATGTGTAGCTTCTCATCCATCGCTCCAATTTGCTGTGGAGAGTTGTGGTCTCCCAAGTTCGCGGTTGGCTAGAGTTTACAACATAGATTAATAAAGATTTCAGAGTAAAGGTAACTGAGCACTAAAGTGACAAAAAAGAGACTACGAGTCAGGTGGATATTCTACATGGGTCAAGTGGTCCCACGTGGCTTGCTGTTGACTTAGAACAGCCAAGCTTGATTATCATATCTGGTCTTATTCCAAAATCTGCATCATTTGGGCTATAGCCCACCTTTAAAGGCCTGTGCACTTCCAACCAGCTGCATAATCTTGTGCTTCAATGGCACAATCAGTTCCATGCGTTTAGTTCCATTTCCAGGTGCACATAGGGACATGATCTTTCCCTGCTGTGTTTAGTACACACACACACACACACACACACACACACACACACACACACACACATGCCCCTAGCAGTTCCAGTTAAAGTTTGTTCCTATTTAGATCACCATGAGCCTTGAATTCCATGCTGGACTCAGAATCGAAAGGCCAGAAGTCCACTGCAGAGGTGCTCAGATTATCAACCCACCGTTTGTTCTCTCTGCTGCCTGAGAACGTTTTCAGAAATATAAAATGTTCATTGATGTTGGAAGTGACACTGTGGGGTTTTCATCTTCAAAGCTCTTTGTCCACTGGAGATCTGGGAAGACCTGGGCTAAGAATTCCTTGAACCCAGAAGAAATAGGGTCAGCTATAGAACTGGAATTCTTGGAAGAGCTGCCCTATTCTCTGTCATGGTTAAGCATTTGGTCCCCAACGTGGCTATGTGCACTTCTGTTCCTATGTGGATCCTTCTAAAGCAATGACCATTAAAATGTTGATTAAAAGTACAGTACTAAAGTTAAACTAGGTATCCTTTGTGAATCTATGTAGTTCATTTACATGATGAAACCAAGATGGATGACATACTGAGATGGGTAGACCCATGACATCTGGTTTAATTTTTGTTTGTTTTTTGTTTGGGGGACACACCTGCATGCTTACCCCAGACTCTGTGTTCTGGGATCACTTCTTGTCGTGCTTGGGGAACCTTATGTGGTACTTGGGATCAAGCCCAGGTCAACAGTGTGAAAGCCTTTCCTGATTTTCTCTCCAGTCACTGGGTTGAATTTTAAACTTTTATTTATTATAACTAATGAGCACCAGCATTTCCATCTCAGGTGCATCTTTACTACATCTCTGTCAGCCTGACCACCAAAGCTTAACTGTTTCATACAATCTTTTTTATTCCTTTTGCCACATTTTAAAAACATTTTATTGATTCACCGTGAGATAGAGTTACAAGCTTTCATGTTTGGGTTACAATCACTCAATGATCAAACACCCATCCCTCCACCAGTACACGTTCCCCACCACCAATATCCCCAGTATACCCCCACTTTTCCCACCCTCCCACTGCCTCCATAGCAGACAATATTCCCCATACTCTCTCTCTACTTTTGGGCATTATGGTTTGCAATTCAGATACTGAGAGGTCATCATGTTTGGTCCTTTAATCTACTTTCGACACACATATCCCATCCCGACTGATTCCTCCAACCATCATTGTCTTAGTGATCCCTTCTCTATTCCAGCTGTCCTCTCCTCGCCCACTCATGAGGCAGGCTTCCAACTCTAGAGCGACCTTTCTGAACCTTACATCTATGTTTCATATAATCTTGAAGGGAGAATGGGTGAAGGTTAATATGGTAAGAATTAGTTCATTCTGTGTTCTGGAGAATTCTAGTGAAGGGAATATTTTTTTCTCCTTTATTATTATTTGGGGAGGGAGGGAGTCACACTTGGTGGTGCTAAGGAATTTCACCTAGTCTGTGCTCAAGGACCATTTCTGGTTTTCTGGTGGGACTTAGGTGGCCATATGAAGTGCAGAGATCAGCCCAGGTTGATTGTATGCAAGACAAGCACCCTGACCACTGTACTATCTTTCCAGTCCCTTGAAGGGCATTTGTTTTTTTTGGCTTTTTGGGTCACACCCAGTGATGCGCAGGGGTTACTCCTGGCTTTGCACTCAGGAATTACTCCTGGCAGTGCTCAGGGAACCATATGGGATGCTGGGAATCGAACCCGGGTTGGCCGCGTGCAAGGCAAATGCCTTACCGCTGTGCTATTACTCCAGCCTGAAGGGCATCTTTTTTTTTTTAAATTTATTTATTTTTAATTAGAGAATCACCGTGAGGGTACAGTTACAGATTTATACACTATTTGTGCTTATACTTCCCTCATACAAAGTTCGGGAACCCATCCCTTCACCAGTGCCCATTCTCCACCACCCGTAAACCCAGCGTCCCTCCCACCCTCCCCAATCCCATCTCCCCCCCACCCCACCCTGCCACTGTGGCAAGGCATTCCCTTCTGTTCTCTCTCTCTAATTAGCTGTTGTGGTTTGCAATAAAGGTGTTGAGTGGCCACTGTGCTCAGTCTCTAGCCCTCATTCAGCCCGCAACTCCCTTCCCCCACATGGCCTTCGACTACAATGTAGTTGGTGATCGCTTCTCTGAGTTGACCTTTCCCCGGAACGTGAGGCCAGCCTCGAAGCCATGGAGTCAACCTCCTGGTACTTATTTCTACAGTTCTTGGGTGTTAGTCTCCCACTCTGTTATTCTATATACCATAGATGAGTGCAATCTTTCTATGTCTGTCTCTCTCTTTCTGACTCATTTCACTCAGCATGAAACTTTTCATGCTGAAGGGCATCTTTTAACTGTGTCTCTTCTTCCATCAGTTTCTGCTTCCCTGCATGTTCTAGTCATGCTCAACTCTTATACCGAGTGTGAGATTTCCTTCTGTGAGATTTCCTTCTGGCTGAAAGACTCCTATATATCCCTCAAAGCCTTATTGGACCTTTGCCTGAACTAATCCTCTCTCCCTCTCCTGTGCTCCAAGAACAGTTTGCATGATTGTCAACTAAAGAGCATATTAATATGGCATAATTAATCGGGACAGTCTCTTTTAAGGTAGGAATCCTCCCATTAGGGGACCATCATGGTCCTGTTGTACTTTGTAGCCTAATGCCTGGTGAATAAAGGGTGTTTTTTCAGTAGGCAAAAAAGTAGGGCAACCAATGAATTGTCTTTTGCACCACAGACTGTGACGCCTGAGCTGCTTAAAGGAAAGCAAGGCAGGTATATTAAGTGAATGTTGTCTTTTTTTTTTCCTCTTAATTGATGTTTCACTTCAAGGGCTATAATGTGCTGTATCAGAGCAGACTAACCACTGCTTTGGGCAGGTCTGGCCTTTCCTTCCCTTCAAAACTGCTATTTAACTTGGGCTGGCAAATAGGCTGTTGAGCTTCAAATAGGCTTTTACCCACCTGGTCTGGCCTCTCACGGGAAACTTGGAGAAACAATTCCTGAATGCAAATTTTTAAGAAGCAGTTTAATATTGCTTAGAAAAAAAATTACGGACACCTCAGCACGTGTAATTATACAAAGGACATAAAACGTTTTTTCCCCATTTTTCCGCTTTGTTACCAAAGCAATTCAGCAAACTTTTCCGACTTACAATTTTCAGTCCCAAAGTTAGAGCAGGGCTGGAGTGATAGCACAGGGGGTAGGGCATTTGCCTTGCACATGGCCTACCCGGGCTTGATTCTCAGCATCCCACATGGTCCCCCGAGCACTGCCAGGAGTTATCCTGAGTGCAGAGCAAGGAGTTAACCCCTGTGCATTGCCGGGTGTGACCCAAAAAGCAAAAAAACAGACAAACAAAAAACCAAAGTTAGAGCAATATGGAAAGAATCATCTTTGAAGGTTATTTTTAACCTTCAACATCAAAAGTAATTTTAGATGTACAATAATAAAAAAAAAAGGTATTTTCCCCTAATATTCCCTAATACCAACATCTGACATAACCACAGTGCGAGATCTAAGCCGGAGTGTTGACACCAGCAATGCTTTGTGTTCATCTGTCAGTTTGATTTGGGATGTGCTGTCCCACTTCCCAGCCTGCATGCACCCCCAACCCACCCCTCTTCCTTTGGTCCAAAACTCAATCCAAGAGGTGTTTTCTCCAGACTCTTACCGTTCTTCAGCATTGTGGTCTTCTTTGGCTTTGCTATCATCGGTGATCTCCAAGCAGTGATTTCCTTAGTTTGGGCTTATTTGGGTTTTTTTTTTTTTTGCTTTTTGGGTCACACCCGGCGATGCACAGGGGTTACTCCTGGTTCTACACTCAGGAATTATTCCTGGCAGTGCTCAGGGGACCATATGGGATGCTGGGATTCGAACCCGGGTCGGCCGCATGCAAGGCAAACGCCCTACCTGCTGTGCTATCGCTCCAGCCCCTGGGCTTGTTTGGGTTTTGTTCATCCTTTCACATCAGATTGAGATTCTGCAGGCTGATTGGAAGGGCCACAGAAGAGATATTATGCCTTTTTAATGCATGCACATTTCTTTCCCATTGATGTCACATGAGTGTTGGGGATTTTCCCTTTAAGGATACTATATATGAGGAATGGGGGGGGGGGGGCGGGTAACCTGGGACGATGCTTAAGGAATTGAAACATATGTTTTTGCATGTGGAAATCCGGGTTTGATCCCTGGTACCACATGGTCCCCTGAGCTCTGCTGGGAAGGCCTCTTGAGCCCCAGGCCAGGATTAGCCCCTGGGTCCGGTCCAGAAACAGAACAACAAGAAAAGGGTACGTTTTGTTGGCATTTTGTGTGCTCTGCATTTCACAGGAATTCAGTAGAGCACGAAAATGACTAAGAGTTTGGAATTGTGCCTCATAGACAAAGATTCCTTCAAAGCCATTCAGTTTTCTTCCCCTGGAAAATGCAAGGCCGGCTCAGCAGACACCCTGCTCAGGCACTGTTAGCCCGAGTCACCCTCTGCCATTCACCAGGCCCTGTTTGTGCACCCATGCAGCTCCTGGCATCCTACCGAACAGATACCTTCCCGGGCTGGGTGCAAGCAGAGCTGGGCACTGCCTTCACAGAATCTGTCCGTGAAGCAGAGCACTGTAGGCCAGAGAGACATAGAGGGAAGACAGGGTCCTTGATCTGAGGTTCCCCACTGCCTTGCACACTGTTTTCTGGCCTCTGGCCCATTCCAAACCCAACAACGCCTCCATGCCAAGGGCCAGCCCTCTGGGATGCCCTTAGCGTTCAAGGCTTTGTAGCAAGAGCTGGAGATCCAGGGGAGCTGCAGGCCTTTCTGCTTCTCCCCTCCCTTAATGTCTCTGTTCTCCTCCAGCTTTCTCCAACATGTAACTACAAAACAAGCGAAACCACCCTCAGTGGAGAGTGAAACCAACAGGGTAGAGGAGAGGGAGGCCAGCAAGGTACGTGGGAGTGGTCAGGCCATGCAGGCCACACACCCCTGGTCATTCATATATACCTACTGTGGACCAACCCATGGTTGATTCGTTGTTTAAAAATGAATGAATCAAGGCAGAGAAAGAGAAATGAGTTTTCTGAATTACAAATGTTGTTTTCCACATAGCTTGTGTTTCTCCCCAGGTCCCCTATAAAAAGTGATGCGTTTTTTGAGGGGACATTGAAGCAAGACCCACCCACACCACTCCGAGGGGCTGAAAAAACTTCTGAAGCTTCCAGCAGCCTGGTTCACATCTGAAGGAAATGTGACCACAGAGACATGGAACTAGCCTCCAAACTGGAGAAAAGGCTAATATGGGAGAGGGACAGAAATGGGGCGTCTTGGGACTGGAGAGATAGTACAGTAGGTAAAGTTTTTGCCTTGTATGCGGCCAATCTAGGTTCCATCGTTTCCAATCCCCAGCGTTTCATATGGTCATTTGAGTGCAGAGTCAGGAGTTACTCCTGAGCATTGTAAAGGGTAGTATGAGAACAAAACAAGCAGGGAAGGAAGGAAGGAAGGAAGGAAGGAAGGAAGGAAGGAAGGAAGGAAGGAAGGAAGGAAGGAAGGAAGGAAGGAAGGAAGGAAGGAAGGAAGGAAGGAAGGAGAGAAAGAAAGGAAGAAAGGAAGAAAGAAAGGAAGAAAGGAAGAAAGAAAGAAAGGAAGAAAGAAAGAAAGAAAGAAAGAAAGAAAGAAAGAAAGAAAGAAAGAAAGAAAGAAAGAAAGAAAGAAAGAAAGAAAGAAAGAAAGGGAGGGAGGGAGGGAGGGAGGGGGGAGGAGCGATAGTACAGCGGGTAGGGTGTTTCCCTTGCACGTGGCAGACCTGGTTCGATCCCCAGCATCCCATATGGTCCCCCAAGAACAGCAAGGAGTAATTCCTGAGTGCAGGGTGAGGAGTAACCCCTGTGCATTGCTGGGTGTGACCAAAAAAAAAAAGCAAAAAAAAAAGGAAGGAAGGAGGGAAGGAAGGAGGGAGGGAGGGAGGGAGGGAGGGAGGGAGGGAGGGAGGGAGGGAGGGAGGGAAGAGAAGGAGGGAAGGAGGGAAGAAAGGGAGGGAGGAAGGAAGGAAGGAAGGAAGGAAGGAAGGAAGGAAGGAAGGAAGGAAGGAAGGAAGGAAGGAAGGAAGGAAGGAAGGAAGGAAGGAAGGAATCTCAGTACTTTGTTCTCTGGCTGTGGTGTCCTGAGGTGAGTTGTGACTACACATCTTTGCTACGGGAGTCATGGTAGCGGGCTTACCTGGATTTGGATGAAGTCACTGCAGGGAGATACAGCTGGCCTGGGCCTGGTCCCTGAAAAGTGGACAGGCGAACCTACTTCTCACTGAAGCTCCCTGTGTTCCACGAGCCAAAGGGCCTGTGCCAGGCACACCTAACATGGACCTGTGACTCTGTATTGATAAGGGTAAGTTAGTGAGGCCCTTTCTCTGGCTGGTTCTGATGTCACTGTGGGGACCGGGGCCACACGCACCCCTGAGCAGTGGTGCTCAAACGCTTAGTTCCTGGGTGCTCAGATCCCTGCACTACCTGCACACACACCTCACTGCAGTGTGGCTGGAAATTGTTCCCAGGACCAGAGTTAGCGGGGTAGCCAGGGTGGCGTTCAAAAGCATCTGGCACCCGCCAGGTGTTGAACTTGTAACCATACACTCACTAGGAAAGCATTGTAAGCCACTGAATCTGCCCCTGGACCTGAAGTAGTTCTCACAGTGCCCACTCTGCAGAGCCGAGACCCTCTTCCTGGGGAGGCCAGTCACTGTGTGTGCTAAGGGGATTTGAGTAGGCTCTCTCGGATTCCACCATCTCGCTAACCACAGACGCTCGTGGGCACACACACACAGAGCAAGGAGACCAGACGCCAGCCTTCCTCCGGTCATATCCCCACATTCAAACACCAGGGAAGACAGGAGACTCTCGACACTGTCCCAGCCTGCAGGGGGTACCCAGAGGCAAGGCTCTCCCTCCCCTCTGAAGGCCACCACTGCTCTACGGGAGCCTACCCGCTCACAAGCTTTCCGCTGGCAGCTAAGCAACTCTGAGTTGGATCTCTGCATGTCCCTGGCCTCAGAGCCCCCTGTTCACAGCTGTTCAGCCTCCGACAGTTACCCCCAAGTCTCTGCATGCCAGGATCCTGGGAAAGAGCCTCGTTGTAGTGACAGCAAAGGTTAGACCATGGACAGCAAGTTTTGGGGAGCACTTGGAGCCATCTCCTTGCCTTTTGTCTATAACTCCTTGAACCTGTGATGCAGGACAATACCCCCCTTTTCATCCCTGCCCAAATCTGCGTAAAGTTTTATTTATTTATTTTGGACTTTAAGCTGGCTGTACTTGGGGCTTAGTCCTGGCTCTGTGCTCAGGGATCATTCCTGGTAGTGCTCAGGGGCCCATATTGCTGGAAATCAAACCCAAGTTGACTCCGTACAGAGTAAGTGCTTTTCCCCACTGTACTATCGCTCTGGCTCTACTGGGTAATGTTTTAGTCCTGTGAGGCCAGGGAGGATGGAGAAATGCATGACTGTGGAGAAGAATGTGATGGCCCACAGAGGAGAGAAACGTAGCCACCCTCGGAGGTCAGAGCTGCTAGTGTGAAGCAGTCAGGTCAGAAGGGACATGCTTTAGACAGACACCTGCCTCTCAAGTCCCTGCCACAAGCCACCACTGGCCGTTCTGCTTCTCTCTTTAAGAAATTCATTAGCAGAGGGTATGATGCTGCCAACAGTTTAGCCTGTACCTGCGGGACGAGTAAATCAGCAGCCTGATGGTGGCTTTATGCTTCCTGACACCCCCAAATTAGCGCCGTGCCTTTTGCTGGACCCCCAACAACTTGGGACCAATTTTACCAAGAAATTAAACGACCAAAAGTTAGGTATGTGGGAGCCATGCCCACAAACAAACCTCTGGCTCAGCTATATACAAGCTCATTTATTAGCCTTATCTCAGAGACCCATAGATAAATCTCTAAAGAGACCAAAAGCTCAGCTAATCTCGGACCCGTGCATGGCTGAACAGGACTGGGGTAAATCGGAGAGGGTCAGGTTGGCCTGTGCCTGCCCAAGTCAGAGCCCCCAGCATCCACTTGCTTCCACAATTCAAAATCGCTGCCATACCCCCAGCCTGACTCCATCATCTAAGGATGCATCTCACCAAGATACAATCTGCTGAAAATTCTGGTATATGGGTTTTGTGATTGAAATCTCCAGGCTTTCACGGAGTTGGGGTGGGCTACCTCCCCTGCTTTCCAACACACATGGAAGCACTGACAGCTACCCCTATGAATCAACTCCAGCACCACCCTGTAAACTCTACTACTAGACTTGCTTCAGAGACCCATAAATAAGACTTGAAAGAGATCAAAAAACCAAAGACACAGCAACAAGTCTCAGAAGATACCACAGAGCAGGAGATCTCCCCAGGCCCCACACTGAGCCAATTTCATTGGGGCACCCCAGATGGAACAGGTACACTCTCTCCGCCTACTCCATATGGAATCTCGGTGACCCAAGAGCTT